>NW_027397064.1:54126549-54221032 GCF_003265705.2 Callorhinus ursinus | reverse complement strand
GGGGGTGGTGCTAGCCTTGGTATCGTCTTACTCAACCAACTTACGATAGCTGAGCTTTGTTCCACGTTGAATTATTAGCATTGTTTGAAGTCGTTGAAATTGTCATTTAAAATAGTCTTTAAGGGGCGCCTGGGTGGCTCAGTCGGTTAAGTGGCTGCTTTCGGCTCAGGTCATGATCCCAGGGTCCCGGGATCGAGCCCCGCATCGGGGTCCCTGCTCAGTGGGGAGTCAGCTTCTCCCTCTCCCTCTGCCTGCCTCTCTGCCTACTTGTGCCCTCTCTCTGTCAAATAAATAAATAAAATCTTAATAAAATAAAATAAAATAGTCTTTAAAGCAGAAAAGGACATAGGCTTGTCTCTCTGGGTCTCCCAGTCCAAAGTGCTTATATCATTAAGTAATAACAAGAACGAACAACAGTCCTGGAGCCATGTGTCGATGCGCATGATTAATGTCCTTCCCTCGCTGTCTTCGTCCTCCTGCTCCGACCTCATGTCCCGCTTCTCTGTCTCGCTCTCTGTGCTCCAGCCCCCGCCCTCTGACTGCTCTTGGGGCACATGAGTCTTGGCCTTTGCACGTACTTCCTCTTTGGTCTGCCTGTTCTTTCCCGGTATGTGCACAGCTCCCCTCCTCCCTTCTCCCAGGTCTTTGTTCAAATGTCACTGTCATAGGGATGCCTTCCCTGGCCACTCCACCTAAAGCTTCTCCTGCACCGACACTTTCCATCTTCCTTTCCTGCCTTGTTTTTCTCTTAAGCATTTATGTTAGCCTATAGATACATACATTCTATACATTTTATTTTTAGCTAGTTTTAGTGTGTGTTTCTCCAAGCAGAATAGAAAAACAGAGAGCAGAGGGGTTTTGCCTGTTTTCCCTGTTGCGTTAGGGCCTGACACATGGTGTTTAATAGGGAGGTTTGAATGAATGGATACGTGATTTGGGGCCAGGCTCTGTGCTGGCCCCTCGTGATCAACCAAACATGCTTTCTCTTTGCAAGGAGTTTATAGACTCGTGGGAAAGACACATACTAAGAAATCAAGACAAAATATGCTTCCTGCAGGGAGCTAGCTATGACAGCAGATGGCAGGGGAGCCTTAACCCGGTCTCCCTGCAGTAGGGACATTCAAGCTGAGGCCTGAGCCTGTGTGAAGTCAGAGACAAGAGAGAATATGGTGGGTTCTAGGTGGTTAATGACAGGTTGTGAGAAGAAAGAAGGGGCCGTCGGTGCAATGAAGCTCAAGGTGGGGAGGGTTGGGTCGTGAAGGCCTCACCAGCAGTCTAGAGGAGACTGAGCAATGGGGAGCCCTGCCAGGGTTTTAAGTAGGGAAATGACAGGATCCATAATAGCATTTTAACCGAATTTGAGAGAAGCAAGACACAAAGCTAAAATGAAGTAGACCTCAGTACGTGCAGACTGTCAAATCTGTCCCTAAGAAACCTGGTTGGCTCCAGACAAACAGGACTAGTAAGCACAGCAGCACCATTTCTCGGAACCCTTACAGTTCTAGGAGCATGCTGAGCTCCCTCCTGCCTCAGCACTTTCACCGTGTTCCCCTTATTGGAAACGTTCTCTGCATCTACCCAAAGCTGCCTACCTTCCCAAACACGGTTGCAAATGCACCTCTTCTGGAAAATCCTTTCCTAGCTCCTTCTGTCCTCCTTGATATTTCTTTCCTTTGATCTAAAGCACTGAGATATGCACCACACAATTTAGCTCTTAATGCTCTACTTTCTCAAATAACCGGATCCTTTATTACCCCAAGTAGAATGTCCTCTCCTTGCAAATGAGGACTCCACATCCTACCCACCTTCTCCACACCTACCTACAAAAGGATGAGAACAAACTAGAGTCCTCCAAAATGTACCAGGTTGATGTACGTCCAGATGATTGAATAGATACGGATAATTTGTAATCTTAGAAGGACTCTTTATGAAGTCATACTTTAGATATGAGGACATCTAGGTACCTATATGTAGGTCAGCAGGGAAAACCAGAGGGAAAAACTAAGCTTTAGAGGCATCATCTGACTATAATTTAGTTGAGTGTAATCAAGAAAAATAAAATTGGAAAGCCCCCTAAGATGACTGGGCACTTGTAAAGAGCAAAGGCCAACCATCCAAAATTTAAAAGCAAGTCTCAAATCCCAACTGAGGCAATTGTGGCAAGAATATCCAGTAAGACCTGAAACCCAAAATTCGGTGAAGTTTGGCCAACTACATAGTGACCGCAAACCTCAGTTCAGTTTTGATATCCAAGGTGATGGAGTGACACGTGTAGGAACACCTCTATTTCTGGAGTAAGATGCCATAGCATTTCTTTCTGTTGTTATATTGAGAATATGAACAGATTCATTAATGGTTACTTCATTCATGTATGCTTCCAGTATCTTCTCAATAGCTCTTAAGGCCCACTGAGTGGATCAACATAAAACTGTGTCAGATCTCTTGGCTCCAGTAGAAAAATCCCAGTATTTTGCAGTAAACGATCTTTTCGTGAAGATTTAATGACGTTTTAGTTAGGCCTCCTTAAGAGTGACAATGAATGGGCTTCACACTGCTGATCGAGATCAAACAGTTTGTCAGACTGCTACAATATTGCTCAGACATAGAAGTTATTGCAGGTCCTCTGCTGCCTCAACTAGGCAGCAATTATCGCCGTTTTATTTTGTGTATCAGTTACAACATGATGGGGGTGCCAGTCACACCATTCTGCTTACAGGTGTGTAAGCATTTTTATTCCCGGTCCTTATAATCCAGAGTTCCCAAGGTGGCCATAAAAACTAACCAAGGAATGAATCCTGGCCCATAAAAGCCACTTCCCACAAGAATTTTTGTAAAATACAAATGAGAAAAAAGCTCCACCTCTGTCATTCTTGCATTTCCCATGGGCCCCAAACACTTTTCCCTTATTTTTTTCCTTTCTCCAAGTAAATTGCGTACCTCAAGGCCTTTGGCTCAGTTTTTAACCTGACTCATCTAGGTAAAGGTGATCACTTGGAGTAAAAAGAATGAAGTTCTTTTGTGTTACCAAAAACTATTTTTTTTCCTTCGGTTATGATGGGAAGAGGGAAGCCTGGCTGGCACTGAAATATCAAGTCTGAATCCAGAGCTACATTTCTGAGTGTAAACCAGGTGCTACTATTATAACTGTGCATTTAGTTGCTCTTTTTCCTTGAACAATCTCTAAAATTTTAGGTAATGAAAAACTGAGATCAAAGATTCAATCTGGTTTTTTCCTGGCAACTCCAGTAACATATTTACAGACTGCAAACTGTGTGCCAGGTACTTTATAAATTAATGTATAAATTAAAATTAATTTACAAATATTAGGTCATTTAATACAATAACACTGCAAAGAGGGATCACTGCCTTCATCTTATAAGTGAGGAAACCAAAGCTCAGACCAGATAAGCAACTTGCCAGAGGTCACACGGTGGAGCTGGAGCAAAACCCAGGCCCATGGGCAGAGGTGAAATCCTTGGGGATTTTCTGTCATCATAACAAGAGGCAGGTCATGCTAAAAAGTACAAATACTTTGGTGGAACAAGCCACTTACAGCTAAATATATATTCGAAAGTGCTTAATTCGGCTAACATAGCGTAAGTGTCTGAATAGCACCTGCTAGGACTCTGCAGGGCTGGGCCCAAGAAACATTCAGATACACGCAGCCCCTCCACTTAGCATGCCCGTTTTTGTCCACATCGTAGAAATCTAGCAATTTCCCTAGTGGTCTTAAATTCATTCAAAGTTTACTGTGAGAGTTAATGTATCCTGAGGGCTGGCAGGTAGCACTGACTCAAAGCTCGAAATGCTCTTGCTCTCAAAGAGGACTCTTATCCTGGGCTCTGGCCAAAGCTGGGCCAAGCGTGGTAGGTTAGCCTCATTCGATGTTCATGCGAGCTGGACTCACCCTCAGACAGCTGCTAGCTGTAAAGTTTCATTTTGTCCAGATCCACTCCCAATATTGCATATCAGTCAAAATCTGATTCACCGGTTTTTCACGTTTTCCAAAAATCAATTTCCCCTCTCATGGTTTGTAATTTTATGAGGAGAAAGGAAGGGGGGGGGGAGAGAGAAAGCAGGAGGGGGAGAAGGGGAAAAGATGTGATGCGTTAAAAGCATTTTTAAAACAATTATTGACCAAACAGGGATTTCGGATACACAAGATCTGTTACCTCTTTCACCTCTTTTATATTTTTATCAGAAGCCCAACAGGCAAAGACCAAGTCAGCTTCAGTATTTGGCACGGAGCCCACTGCAATACTGATGACATGATCTCAATCATGATTATATGCTACCCTCTTATCATTATGTGAATACTATTTTATAAGCTTTAATAAGTTGCTTGAGCATTTAAGATGAATGGTTTAGAAGTCTAAATTCATATTCACGCCAAATATGTAGGACATATTTTTCATAACTGTTCTTGTCCCTTGGGTCAGTAATACAGTTTATAATCATCATAAAATTTCATTCTTAATTCCTTTTAATTTATCAGAAGGAAAACATGGGTGGTTATTACCCAATTAAAATACTCCTGGTGCTTTTAAGGTAGACATTGCGGGGTTTTTGGAATTTTACTGAAGACAATTAAAAAAAGAAAGTGCAGCTGCGTGACTTCAGAGGGTTTTTAAGCGCTCCGAGTTTGCAGAGATACTCAGCTGCTCTGTATCCTGTTTCCGCCTGTCTTGTCCTCATATCATCCGTGATGTCATCAAGAAATAATTGGAACATTTTACCCACGTGAAAGGCGCAGGAGTGTGTGACTAAAGACAGAATTTTCATTTGGTAGCTATAGAATCCATTCTGATACACACACACCCTACAAATGACTTGGCTTATATTTGCCAAGAGCAAGGACCAGGGAGACCACCAAAAACCTGAGACAAGTGCATGAATCTGAGTCTACCTCCTCGGCTGGACGGGGTACCACTTGCTTTGTGAGAGACACAAGAGGTGTACCCTTCAGATGCATGCTTTGTGAAGGTGATGTTTTCTTCTAGACGATTCCTGTGGCACTAGCTAGAAAGCAATCCAGTACGGCGGACTCAGTTACAATGGCTACAGTTTCTTCCCAAGAAATCAAATGAATCAGGGTGATTAATACCCACCAAAAGAAAATGTCTAGACATCACAATTGCGTTTTAATTCATTATCAAAAAAGGAGATACAGATTTAGCCTCATATTCCTTCCTTTAGGCAGCTCAGCTTCTGTCCACTTTCCTCTGTTTGATTGTGACCTTAAGGCGAAACTATGTAGGAATCTATCTTTATTTTCTCCCTCTTACTTACCAGAATGTCTTAATTTCATGCATACGTGAATCCAGTTTTTGAAAAGAAAGCCCCCCCCATTCATAAACTTCTGACAGTTTATTTAATATTAAGATGAAAACACTCTCTGTGAGGGGTACTGTGATGATCGCTGATTTGTGTCCAGGCGTTCAAACAGCGAACCACTCCAAAAGAGAACAAGTTGAGTCTTCATAGTGACAAGACCGTAGATGTGCCTAACTAACAGGTTAGTTGCTGCACATGCTAAGGGTAAATGGTCACTTAAATATCTGCAAATAGCTTTTCATTTGTAGGGTGTGCTATAGTTTATCAAGAGGTTTGGCTCATGTTGCATCATTTGGTAAAAAGTAAGCATACCGACAGTTCCCAGAACCAACTCATGGCTGTCTCCTACATATTGTTCAATGTGACATTTACTTATTAAATACACAAATTTTCACTAAAAATATTTAACCTGAGGACCCCTATAATACAAGGTGACAAAATAAGATACATTCTTAAGTTAAAAATAATACATCCTTAAAAGCACTTTTCAGTGCAGGTCATTACTTAAATGGGTGTCACCCACTAGGCACATTTGGCCCCAGTTATTGTCTTTTGCTCTAGCATGAGATTCTAATGCCTGCACACTAGTTATTCCAGTTCTCAAAAGCGAAGAATTTTGATATATGGCTCCTCATTGTGAAAGCTTACCTCTTTATGGCTTCGCCCAGGTGAATGGATGGCTCCGGGCTTTTCTTGTAGGCTCTGACCTTGAGAAACCAAGTTTGGAATATGGGATCTGCAGGCGCTGACTTGTAAAGGAGACACCCGCACCTGCAGATACCCTGCCTTTAGTGATCTGGGAAACTCTAGTCAGGGAACATGGAGTCACTAAGTCTTTCAAAGTAGGAACAGAGCCCTTACTTTTAAGGAGGCTATCCAAACAGGTGACAAAGCGCTGCATTTCAAAGACAGGAAATCCCTTCAAACGTTAAATTGTAAGGGCACAAAATGACCTACATTCAGGAAAACGGGGAGCCAGTAATTCAGAGTCATGTTTGTTCCAGTTTAATGACGCGTGTTTGGTGGATATTAACTGGTCCTGAGGATCCCTACGCTACGTAGAAGGTAGCCTTTCCACCAGCAACCCACCCTTTCAAGATCTTATTTTGAAAAAGGCGCTTGAGTTCACATCCGATTGAAGTTACTATGTAAAGACTCTCTCTGGGCTAGTTTTCGCTCTTAAAATTGGTCTGGTTTAAAATTACAATGGCTCAGAATGTGTAAGAAACCATGAAAATGTTTTAACGTCTTCCTGAACATGAAAACCAAGGGAAGGCATCGGCCTACGGTGCGGCCTTGGAAAAGGAGCAGATGATTTCTTCAGGTCTGAAGGACAGCCTGGAAGCTCCCCAGTATCGAGGCTCAGGATTCCCCACTCGTTTCTCCCAGCTCCGAGTGCCACGTCTTAACGGAGGTCTTGCCAATCCCCAAAAGCACTGAGGGCCGTGGACGCAGCAGTCCGCACCATGTCAGAATGAGTACTCAACTCGTGTCCAGTTCTCTCAGAATGAAAGGGCTGGGGACGGGCATGGCTGAGGGGACAGAGCACAGCTCGGGCTCTTTTCTCCCTGCGGGGCCTCTCCTTCTCCCAGCACTCAGAAGAATTACTGAACAAAGGTGCAAGCGGGAAGGAAACGGGTGGGTGAAAGGCAATCCCATTTCAGAACACAAAAGTTGTCCTTCAGTGTCTACATTTTCAAAAAGTGAAAATCAAAAAAAGGGTTGAGGTTGGAAAATTCCTGTGTCACCAAAAAGCTTAACCTACATTCCATAGTTTTATCAGCGTAAGCCTCTCTGAACAACAAGGTCAAAGTTGACCCTGCTTCCCCACTTACAAAGCAAGTCAACTGATTTTGTATGTATAGCTATAAACTGTTTGCAAGTTTCTTAAGTTAGGCACTCGGGATGAATTATGAATGGAATTAGCCAGCTTGACTTGGAATTTCCTCACTTTTACTGGTCTTTAAACAAGATTTTTATACATTCATATGTAATCAATGGGACCAACACATGAAATGGCCCTTAACATAAAACACTCTGTTTTAGAGTGATTTTGCAGCTCAGGAAACTTAAATATGAACTTCTAATGTGGAAAAGGTAGTTTTTACATACTGCTTTACAACTGATCTGGAAAACTGATGAGCTGGCCACAAGATTTCTGTCAGAAACCAAAATTAAGTTTATATTTTAAAATATAATTTTAAATGCTTGCTTTCTTTCCCGAAGCCAATCTGCTTCTCATATCCTTAGCCTCAGTCACCTTAAAAATACATAAATTTGGTATCTGGTTTTCGAGTTTTTAAGTTGCAGTGTAGCATAATTTAGATATTCATAAATACACAGAACAAGGAAATCCTTCCTGAGTGCAAAACTACCTTTAAAATTACCATTCAAATGAGTGAATGCTACAAGTATACCTCCTGGTTTAATTTTGGCTATTAGCTATTTCCTACCTTAACATACATTCTTCCACATAAAAGTTGCGCTGTCTTAAAATTTTCCTGCAACCTGGCATGTCCAAATTGATTTCAGTAGAAGACTGAGTGCATAAAAACTGTGAGATCAGGATCAATGTCAAGTTTTGAAGAGAAAAATGAACTTGGGTTGATTTTTACTTCAACAGGGCACATGCTCACATTTATCCCTTGGTATATATAAAAAAGATTTAAATAAAATTTTTCTCAAATGAAAACAAGAAAGTCCCATAACACTATTATCATACAGCTAATATAACACAATTCTTGGGACATTTAAAAGAAAGGTACTAATTAAAGTACACACAAAAATTTCCCAAAGTTAAAAAAGCGGTTGGAAAAAATACTTCTCAGTCACTTAGAATATAACTACTTGCACATTTTAATGGTCTTGTAGATTACAGTAGTAAAATATTTTTACAAACTTCTTGCCTTTTCAAGTACCTCCAACGTATCAAGGGCCAAGAATATTCCTTTTCCTTCGAATACATTCAAAAGTATCCACCATCTTGACAGAAATGTTGTTATGTAATAATCTTCTTATACCTGATTATAGTGGCTCTAGAGAATGGAAAACAGTCTCTGATGTTTTTCTGAAAGAGAGAAATAGTGTGGAAGAACCCCTTTAAGACATGTTTTTATATTCATGTAAAATGTGTTAATTCCCAAGTTTCTATACAAAAAGCCTTTGATATTACAATTTTATATGGACTGCATTTATGGGCTTGGAAACCCTCTCCCCTCCACTAAACTCCTTGAGTAGGGTTGTACTAATCTTGTTTAAAATTTTTAAAAATTACCTACACCAATCATTTATCTACCTGAAGAGAAATAAAAATGCTAGTCGTGATGGTGTTTTTAATAATTATGAAAATGCTTTTTCTGAAGGACAGACGAACTTCAGTCTGAAAGATGAACACAGAACAAAATAATACGAGTATAAAGTTTCCTTTTGGAATTCACAGATCAACAAAAAAACATTTATCATAAAATTTTAAATACAAAACTTTTAGTCTGAACTCCTGAGAAAATCGTATGTGATAAAATAATTGTTTCTGTACTTCCATAAACGTACCTGCCCTTCATTTTCAAAGGCAACACTGACCGACCACATTTACAACTGCTGTTTGCTGGGCCACTGACATGTCATCTGTCCCTTTCCCCCGAGGCAGGCAAATGGAGTCAAAAAGGAATTTTTTATTTATATCCATTCCTTTTAATTCTGTTTTTAGTAGGTCTCAAATCCTTTGACGGCAAATGTCAAACCACATTTAAATGGACTTGTTTGCTTTTTTAACTCCAACGATCCAGTCCAGGCTACTTCAAATTCAATACTTCGCAAATGACAATAAACAGGATTTTTTTTAAAATTGTTTAAAAAAAAAACCCACTTTTTTTCCACATAAGTCATCACACACAAAAAAATCTAAAACATGGGTATATAATTACCACTATAGATAAGTTATATTTATTTTAGGCTAGAAGTGTCAAGTGAACATTGCTTATCAGAAAGATCCTTGGGTGCTCCATTTGCTTTAAGCGCTACCTTGGCACATCAAAATCAACTGTTCTTGCCGTCGGTCAAACCACAAATAGCAAGCATCCTCATCCTAGTAACCTGTGCGAGGCTCAACAGGAAACTGGAGGATCTTTAGTATATGTGCTGCCGAAGCGAGCACGAAACTGGTGGATCTTAATGTGGTCACGTAACTCACCTCTTCTGAGCTTTAGCAACCGGTTGACTTAAAATGTTTACTTTCTGGCAAGATGTAGCTAAGTGTCAAATGCCGCTTAAAACCTTGAACATCCCTGAAGAAAAATGATGCCACGAAATGTCACTCCCGTTTATTTGCTATTTCACTAACTTCTCAGCAATACGCTCCTAATTGTGACTCCTCAGATGGGCGCGTTTGCATCATTTTGGAACTACAAAACAAGATGCGGCCCACTGATGAGCTCGACCCAAAAAGCGCCGCATCTCTCACTGGGCACCGTCACCAACAGCTCTCTCCCTAGGAGACAAATACTTTGCAGCTCTCACACCCTTCTTTACAAACCTGCGCGGGTCTTTCGGGGGGGGAGGGGGTGGCAAGACTTTGGTGGGAGCCGCTTCCCTTCAGCAAAGCAAGGCCTGACTGCAAAGGCGCGGGATGGGTGTTCGAGCCATTTCCTGCCGATTCCAGATTGCACCGGAGCAGCGTGGAGAGGAAGTCGGACTTCTTTTCCAGGCGGAGGCTCCACGTTGCTCTTGGGCGGCCTCGCGCCGTGGGCCGGGGCCAGGGAGGAGCGCGCCCAGGCCAGGCCGGCGGCTCCGCGCGGCTGGGAGGCCCAAGAGAGGGGTCCCGGGAGCGGCGGGGCACACTGAACTCCGGAGAGAGGGCTGAGCGGGGGAGAACTCGCTCGCAGAGCCGCGGCCTCCAACCACGGGCATGCACTTGAACCCGCCGCGAGGCCGGCCACCCGCCGCGCTCAGAGTGCACCGGTGCTCCCCGGCCGTGGGCCTCGCGCGCTCCTCGGCCTCCCTCGGAGGAGCGGCCGGGCCCGCGGCGCTGGGCTGGGGTTGGGGAGGGGGGTCCCCACCCGGTCCCCCGGGTTAGCAGCGTCGGGGCAGCGCGCCCCACTCCGGGACCCCGAGTCTGAAAGCGGAGACCTAGGGCCGCCTGCGGCGAAGCTCGACTTACACTCGACTTTCCGATTTGGAGAAAATGTCACAGGAAAGGGGGGAAAAGGAAAAAAAAAAAAAGGAACTGTAAATATGATTTGGAGGGGGGCGAGGGCAGAGCGTGTGCGCGCGGCTGGGGCGGCGCGGCCGCGTGGGCGCGTGGCGGGCATTCCCGGTCTCGCAGCGCGCCCTAGTGGACGCCCGGCCCCTCGGCCGCTCCCCGCCGCGCTTGCTCCGGCTCCGAGCTCAGTACAATCTGCAATATATTATTTCTCCCAAAGTATTGACAATGTGTGAGACTCCAGTAACCCCGGAGCTCTTGTCTGTAATCAGCACATTTATTCACATTTAGGCAGAAGAATCCGAATTAAATCCCCGTGACCCAGATTGGGTTACAGTGTCATTTTCCCTGGATCCTCTTTTAAATCCACTCCACACTGCTCCTCTGTCTATTACATGCTAATTTAATTTTACTGTGGACGATATTTTCAGCATTTGCTGAGGACAGTAAATTTTGTAGTTTATGTTATTTCACTTTTTATGACTTTTTAACACTTAATAAAATTTTATTAGAGCACTTTTGTGTTTACAAGGCCACAAAACTCTTGGCAGGTTGTCAGAAGTCCTTTTTATTATGATCCTACTGATATACTGCGAGTAATGAAATAATCATGTCCAGAAATGTATCAAAGGCCAGAGGGATTATCCCACTTAATAGCTCCACAGATGCGCCCAGAAGAATGCGGACACGCGGCGGGACGGGCTGAGAGGCGGCGGCGGGAGGAAGGAGGCAGCCCCCGCGCCTTGCTTTACCATTTCGGTTGCTTTCCTAAAAGGCTACATGCAGGGTCATGTGACTTTCCGCGGTCTCAATAAAAAAAAAAAAAAAAAAATTTATTCTATTGCAAAATGTGCTTTTCTTTTTATTCTCCTTGTGTGGGCATTTAAGGCTGTCCTAGTGGCAGTGGGGCTGGCTCAGCATATCCGTGTCAGTCACTTTCCTCTCATTTCTAAGTGTACTTTTGTGGCATTTAAGCAGCCGCTGGTGACATTGGTGTAGATCTTTGCGGCTTCTACAGCCCTTACGGAGAGAAGGCGCTGGGAGGGACCCGGGAGGGCACGAGGTGTTTTTAAGGTCCTTCCCCTCCTGCCAAACAGCCACCTTTTGCTCTGGCTTTTTGTTTTGTTTCGCAAAACAGGGGAATAGTAACTTAAGGACTCCCCTTTCTGCCTTGTGCCAAAGAACCAAAGTATGCTGCTTTTATTTTATTATTTTATTTATTTACTTTTACTTTTGGTAACACTTGCTATGAGGACTGAGATATTGCAGCTCTCTCTCTTTTTTAAGAACCATTTCCTTTTCTTTTAAATATATACATGATCATTTAACACGCTGGTGTTAAGTTCATTCTTGCTGCAAAAGAAGGCCATTGTACTTCCTGACCCTGAAAGCAAGGTGGGTGGTTTTGTTTTCTAATTAAATTTTCTGTCTCCAGCTTCATATTTCTCTTTCTGTTATTTTCTGAATAGTGTGCCAAAGTGACCAAAGAGATGAGGAATGGAATCATAAATGGAGTGATTTTTGGAATTACTGTTGCTATGTCCAGAGCACGTGTTCTTCTAAACTTTGGCTCTGAGGGACTTTGGTGATATTTTTCACAAGCATGTGCATGTGCGTGCGTGCGTGTGTGTGTGTGTGTGTGTTTCATGTTGCAACACATCACATTCAGATTTTGCAGTCTGTCATTGTTTAAAACAACCCCTGGGAAGCGTGCCCCTCTCTCTGGATTGCCTCCATCACACACATGTGTGTACCCTCCCGTTCCGATGTATGGCTGCTCACCAGGGCTCTTTGATTTCAACTTCAAGGGAGCAATTTTGTTCTTTGTATGTCATTTGCTAACCATAGATGAAACTTAGTGCCTGGTCTACTGCGTGTGCAGGATGGTCTAGGTTCTGCAAAGAGCGTATGAGGATAGCACCCATCCCTTAAGAAAAATTTATATCCTGAGACTATGGGGGTAGCCATTTTTCTCTTTTTACAGTGTTTTCCATTTGCAAATAGGAGACCTTTTTTCTTCCTTTTTTTTTTTTAGTGATTTTTTTTTTTTTTAACCATAGCTGAAGAACTCGGAAAGAAAGTGGCATTTGGCTCTGAGTAAACATTCTTCCTTCACTCTGGTTGTTATTGATGGTTTGTATTCTTTGCCTTTTACCAGCAGACACAAGAGCAACCAGAGAAAAGGGTGCAGATTTTAGCCCTCCAAATTTCAGAGCTTTTTACATAAGGGAGTTTATGCCCACGTGCCAGAATCAAGAGGAGCGTATTAATTTTAACTCTGCTATAAAGTGACAGTTCAATTTTATAAGTAATTTGTGTCTAGGACAATTTAAATAATACTTCAAAGGCTGTCATATCCTTCAAATTAGAAATCTGTTTTATTTGATTATGAAATAAACCTCCCCTAGGGTAGATATTTTTAATTCATCAAAGTATGTTTATAATTCTTATGCAAAAGAGCAAAAGATTGCCTTGAACGTGATAACTGATGACACCCAGCTTGGTCTAACTAGTGACCGTGGGGATTTTATAGCCCCTTCTGAGGTATTCTGAGGGGAGAGGAAAGGAAAGAGTGAAGCCCCAATCCTATCAGCAAAAAGAGGAGTAAACAAACCAGGCCAGAGGCATGAAATTGGCCCCTCAGATGATCAAGCGCAGTCAGCAGTAAGGATGGGGATTATGAGGAGAGCCCCTACTCCCACTTTGCTCGGTCCTGATCCAATTCTGCCTATTACTTGTGTGGCCTTGGACAAATTACCTCTCTAGGCTTAGTTTCCTCATCTGTAAAATGGGACTAATGCTAGTAGCTCCCCCCCACTTTTGAAGGGTGGAAGGGTTAAAAGAGTTAATTTAAACGAAATATTGAAAACAGACCCTGAATGCTACTTAAAACCTCAGGAAGACTGATGTATCCATCACCTAGCACATGCCTGGCACGTAGTAGATGTCAATAAATACTTGCTGGATAAGGGTTGAGGCTGTTTCATGCTCTGGTTGTTCAGGTGGGACCGATGAGGACACATGCATCAGCCTCAGATCTAGACTTGACGCTACTGAGAATGGACAGCACTCCAGGAACTTCTCTTTTACTCTTCCTGTGGGTTTCTATATTGTTTCTCAATTAGCAATTAGGTTATAGTTTTGGGGGAAAGGGAGGGTTCAAATTTGGGGGGTGGGTGGAAGCCCTATACTCAGCGCAGTGCTTTGTATGGAAGTAACAGAAAACTGGTAACATAAGCTAATATACCAATACATATCAAAGCACTCTCTAGTATAATCTATTATTTAGTAAATAGCAATCGCAGGCACTGTGCTAAATTAAATTCTTGGATATATTGTTTTACTGCCTCCTCTCACTGACCTCCATACAGGTAGTTATCAATCTCTGTTTCACGGGTAAGGAAAAATGAAGCTCAGAGAAGTCAAGGGACTTTCCCAAGGTCACACAGCCAGTAAATGACAGATCTGGATGTCTAACCCAGGTCTAGGGGAATGCAAAAGCTAGGCAGTTAGTCAACCACTATCCTACACTGCCTCCCAATCTGTTTGGCATTATAGAGCCCCTTATCAATTTGGTCGTTCACAACTGTGGTGTAAACCATGGTGAAAATGGAAATGATTAAGGCTGAAACCCAGCCTTGAATCATCTGTGCCTTGTGCAGAGATTTGAATGCTGGGCTCAGGGGAGTGAGACACGGGCCTGCCTCCCAGAGCCTGTCCCCAGCTCATTCCATAACGACAAGTAGATGTTTAAAAAGGGCCTGCAGGGAAGTCAGGGTTACTTCCCCACCCCCCGCCTTTGAAAAGCCATGATGATGCTAAATTTACCTGAACTGCTGCTAACACAGCACATGAATGGAGTTGCATGGGGGTAAAAGGGCAAGAAAGCAGAACTCAGACAAGGGGTGGGGGCAGAGTAGGTTTTCCTTTTCACCAAAAGTTCTTCATGGGCTTTGAAGATATTCATCCTCCGAAGATAATTGGTGCGTGTCCTGACAATTTCAGGGAACGAAGAACTACCTGAGGCAATAAGAAAAGCCTCGATCCACATATAAAGTCACTTAATGAGCAAGTCAAGGATGATGCAAGGATGCATTGCTTTAACCACACAATTAATTCTGCACCCTTAAAACAAATGTGCACAGAACCCCAAAAGAGCACATCCAAGAGCTTATAAGTTGGTCTAGGGAATATTCAACACGGCTTCAGTAAAAATCCATCCAAAGATAGATTTCTAAAGCGGATGATGGAAAAATGCAAGGCAATGGCAGCTAGCTGGTAAACTTGAGAGTTTTCTTCTCAAGAGGTCTGGTGAGACTCCACCACCATCAAAATAGAATTAATCTTTGACTCAAGACTTTGTAATTCTTATTGCTGGGAGAAGGGGAAGGGAAGGGAGAGGAAATGGAGAGACGCCTCCAAAGGACTCATAACCTGACAGAGCCCAAGCTCGCTATATGAATGCAGCAGTGGGCTCTGTAAGCCTGAGTTTGCTGCTTGCAAATCAAGGGCAATGCCAAGCAGCAGTGGTTTGGGTTTTGCTGGGGAAGACCTCTGGGTTTATCAGTCCTCTTGGCACATGATTCAGGCACCTCATTCACCTTTCAGTCTCTGAGTTGTTGTTTTTGAAGAAGAGTAGTCCAAATTTTAACTCACCTTTATGGGGCTTGGGGAGTTAAGGCCATATTTAGAGTTGTTTTAGAGCTCGTCACTAGGAAGTCTGAATAATTTTTTTTAAATGAATGAGTAACTTGCTGTGTCTTGATGAATATTCTATTAGAACAAGAGAAAACTAAAAAGGCAATATCAGTTGCGAAATTCAATCCTACTAGTTTAAAACTGTAGCCCTACATACAATAGAGCTGAGGCTGGAAATCTCTAGAAAGAACGTTGAAAGAATTGCGGCTGAGGCCATACTGCAGCAGACATAATTTTAAGCCATCAAAACTTTTAAGGACCTTGAGTCATTTTCTTCAAATTTGTCTTGCCTTTCTTTCTGCATCTGTGAATTTGCCAAGTTAAAGTTTATTGCTATAACAGGTTTTGAATGATAGTGTATCTTTTTTGAAAATGTCTGAGTACTTTTTGATTATTGGATGGAAAGAATGTATGCTTTTTCTTTTTTATGTATCTTTCAAACCAGCTGCTCTGATATAAATAAAAGCTTTAAAAAATGTATTCACCCTTCTTAAGCTAAGACCACACATTCTGTTCCATGAAAGTTATATGATTACCAAAAGGATGTTATGAATGAAATGGTTCTCAGAGCTAATCTAGTCAGCTAGCTTGTGGATCAGACGTTCTTCCTAGAGTTTTGGAAGCTAGAATGAATGCAATGATCAGCGACGCCAAAATGCAAAACCTGAGGCAACAAAGCAGTGAGCAGGGGCAGGCTCCTGAGGCCAGGAAGCCACTGGAATCTGGTTGCTAGGAGACACTCGTCTTTCCTCTTTCGCTAGGGACAGGAACATGTCCTTGAGCATGGCTTCCCTGTGGTTGGCTTTGGACAAGCCGTGAATCAGCTGTCCTCACTAGTGCTGCCCTTCCAAAGGAGCCAACCAGCCCGTGGAGCAGGTGACACAGAGGGGTGATGGGAGGGGGGGGCTCCTGTTCTTTCAGAAAGTTTCTCGCACATGCCCTGCCTTTCTGATGCACTCTTCTGAAATCAATAAGCATTTCATGTGTCTAGTGTTCCTTATGAGGATGTGGAGAAATAGATTCCTGGGTAGTGCTCTCATCTGTGAGAATTTTACCAAATAAAACGACATACATCAAATCGTATGAGACAGCCTACAAGCGCTGTAGGAATAAAAGAGGGACAGGCCCATTAGTCAATAGGAATCCAGACAGGTTTCCTAGAGGAGAGGGAACCAGAAGCTGGGAGAACTTGCCTAGGGAAGGATGACTGTGGCAAGAGAACCCCAGGGAGACTACCGAGAGCTCCCTTGGAGGTCCTTGAACTTGTCTTGCTTGCTCACAGAAGCATCCCCAGAGCTTGGAACACATACGCATCCCCTTCCAAGCTCTGGGGATGCGCTGTGCGTTCAGTCAGGGGCTGAATGAATGCAGGAGGACCCAGGTGCTGGCACACGAGTGCTGGGAACTTGCAGGTCACGTTGGTGTTCCAGGGAAAAGCCAGCTGAAGGCATGTCAAATGAAGAAGGCTGGTCTTACTGTACCAGAGTGACTGTATCAGGAAGTGGTGAGAAATGAGGTTGACCAGGTAAGGTGCAGCCCAGGTAGGAAGGCTTTTAAAAATCAGGCAGAAATGGCTTCAAAAATTCAGGTACTACTGGGGACTCTAAGCCCAATGCAGGCGAAACCTCTCCGGTTTACAGATGCTCTCTTAGATGCACTCTCTCTTAAATACGTCTAGTTTATCATATGTCACGTATAACGTAATAAAACTATGGAAAATGCACAGTCTCATTAGATGTTCAATATTGGGTGCAATGCACCTTGTTATTTTATTTTAACAGATGAGGAAACAGAGCCAGAGAGGCTCATGGTTTGTGTGGGTTCATAAGTTTCAGATGACAAGCCAAGATTTCTGGGTCTTCTGCCCGCACACGCCTCTTTTGCTCATTTCCGAAAGCCACCCATGGTGGGGGAGGCCAACTGGAAGACGGTGACCCATGGCTGGCTGTTTGTGAGGTGACCACCATGCTGGCGACAGGGACATGAGAGGAAGACTGGAGAGCAGTTTTCTCTCTTTCTCCCTTGCTTCTCCCTATGCTTTGCTAGCTTTGCCTTTTCTCCGCCACTCTTTCCTCTTCCCTGCCAGCGCCTCAGACCTCGGAGGGACATTCCTGACAGGCATCACATCTGTGGGCTCCTTGATTGTCACCAGCTGCCATAGGACCATACGCAAAACTGTGCTATCTGGGGGAGGAAAAGGCAACACCTCCCCCCTCCCAGTTTTGTTGATATGTAACTGACATACAACATTGTATATGTTTAAGGTGTACAACAGAATGATTCAATACTTGTAACTATTGCAAAATGATTATCACAATAAGATTAGTTAATATTCATCACCTCCCATAGGGTCCCCCATCCAATCACATAGTTCTCACATGTGATGAGAACTTGTAGAATATACTCTCTTAGCAACTCTCAAATATCCAGTACAGTATTGTTAACCACAGCCATCACGTTGTACATGACATCCCCGGGACTTATTTATCTTTATAACTGGAAGTTTGTACCATTTGACCACCTTCACCTAAGTCTCCCCCACCCCCAGCAGCTACAAATCTGATCCCTGTTTCCATGAGTCTGATTTTTTAAGATTCCACATGTAAGTGAGATTGTACTGCATTTGTCTTTCTTTGTCTGGCTTATTTCACTTAGCATAATGCCCTCAAGGGCAACGCCTTTTGGATCTGAAACATGACATCTGTGGCACCTCTGGAGAGGTCTGATGTAAAAGATGACACGAAGAAGGAGATTTGGAGCTCATACAATGTTACTAACATGTTTGGACATACATGTGAACGTTGCATTTAAATATGCATGTAAAAAATTCCCTTACAGAGCTTCCAGATCTGTTTTCAAAAATATTCACTCAACCCTCACATGTGATATGACAGTCACCTAGATTTTTGACTTAAATAGTAAATGGCCTCAAATACGAGCAAGTCGGCCATAGGAGAGAAGCAGTACTGTCCTGTGGGCTTTGGACGGAGAGGACTGGAACTGGAATCCACATGCCACCATTTACTAGATGCTACTGAACCTCTATGAGCCTCGGTTTCTTCATCTGTAAAACGAGAATAATGAGTCCTACTTAACAGATTTGTTGTGGTCATTAAATAACAAAATGAATGTAAGGAATTGAGTGCAGTGCAGTCTGGCAACGATCAATCACCTTGTGGGTGGTAGCCACCCGAAGCAGCACCTTCTTCCCCAGCTCTGTCCCCGAGGCTGAAGATGACATCCGTAATGCTACAATTTTAACTTTTTCCCTTAACTTCTTTAGCAGCACTTTTTCCTACCAACTTGCTCGTATAGAGCTGGTCAGCAAATGGCACTGAAGAGTTTCTTAGTAAATGTTTGTTGGTGAGTGTATGACAAGAATCACACCACATCCAAAGCAAGTTTATTTTCTCCCCTTGATTGCAGGGGTGATTCTTTTTTTATGAAGGGTGGTACTGGTGGTAGCTGGTAAGTCATGTGGACAAACAGAGTGACATGGCACAGGTGTTTCTATGGGTCAGGTACCAGCCCATCAGCCCAAGGACTTGGAAGTTCCTTTTCATTATACTGCAAAGCAGCCAGCTGGAAAAGAAAAATTCAGTTAACTAATTCTTCTATGGAAAACATCCAGGCAGGATATTTTTCCCCCTGAATCCCTCCCCCCACCTCCCCAAGGGCCTGGCTAGATAGACTCATTGTTTCCCACCGACAAGCTTTACCTGATGCTTTCTGTGACAGAACCCACCTCCCCTGGAGAGAACAAGTGTGGCAGTCTCCAGGACGTCCGCTCTTACGGGTTCTAACAGTCACTTTGCTGCCGGACCCCAGGTTGCATCAGGAATACAGACAAGCTATAGAACATTAGCATTAAGCAGTTAAATAATGGCAAATGGGAAGAGAAAAACAACAACAACAACAACAACAACAACAACAACAACAAAGAGATCAAGAAGCCTGCCGGAATGAAAGGCAGTTTGGGGCCAGCAAGACATATCTTCCAGAGGGGGATTAAGCAAACAACTAGACATGAGAGGTCATGTCTTCATCATCGAGTCAGACATATAGTTACATTTTGGTCTTTTAGTTTTATTTATTTATTTATTTTAAGATTTTATTTATTTTTTGACAGAGAGAGACACAGAGAGAGAGGGAACACAAGCAGGGGGAGTGGACAGGGAGAAGCAGGCCTCCGGTGGAGCAGGGAGCCCGATGCGGGGCTCGATCCCAGGACCCTGGGATCATGACCTGAGCCGAAGGTAGACGCTTAACAACTGAGCCACCCAGGCGCCCCTAGTTTTATTTTGAAGGTAATTTTTTTTTAACTATTAGGTCTACCTTTTTCCTTATTACCTGAAGGACTTCTTCAGATCCTCTGAAGAATGCTAGTGCTAATAGTGATCTTGAACAGGGTCTGGGATCTTTCAAACTTCATTTAACTCTGGCGGCTCCTTCATCTGAAACTCAGATTGCCAAGGAAGCATCTACTTTCAAGGCCACACTGAGGCTAATCACTGCCACCACTGGGTTTGTCTTGAGCCTTGTCTCTTGGGAATCTGGTTCTACATTTCTTTGAATGAGCTCAGCCAAGGCTCTTATCCTAAAGGAAAGTCAGAATTGTGTCTGGGAAACACTCTTATTAGATCATTTATCCCTCCATCCATTCCTTGAACAAACATCTTCACATAGGCTATTGATTCTAAAAGATAGGTGTCTTGTCTGTCTTCTCGTTTACTTTAGCTCCAAAACTTAGCCCATGCCTGGCATAGGGTAGCCACTGAAGGAATATTTGTTCAATAAATGAATGAACAGTTATCAATGCCCACTCTGCATTGGAGCGGGAGGCACTGATATGTCAGAACACAGTTCCTGCCTTCTTGGTGTTCACAGTCCTTTTTCATGATGTCTTTGTACCCCACCAGAAAAATAGATTTCAAGGCTGCTCATACTCTCTTTATATTCGATTGACTAGCTGTTTCAGTAATTGACTGTGTAATGCACTAAAACAGATGCAAAGTTCCCTTCGGAGACAAATGGGGGTGGGGGAGAACCACTTCACTTCAGACAGATTCTCATCATTTCTTCCTAAAGTGCACAGCACCCCCAGTCACTAATGGTTGTAGGAGACTTTGGGGATACTAATCTTAATGACTGCACCATTTCCTATGGGTCTTGTTAGTTCCTAAAACCATCTGTAAGAAGTTATTGTATTTGGCTTTCTTAAGCCATATTTTTAAGAAAGACATTCAATTAGCACTTGTTAAGATGTTGTGAGTGCTTTGGCCACTTCTCTCACCCCTGCTGTTTTGTTCTTGGTCAGCACATTTCTGTAAGTGTTGTTTCCGGAAAAGGGCATACGATGCTTCCCTGTTTGGAGAGCTGCTCTGTGTGTCCGCATGAAGCAGGTCTCTGATGGAGACTGAAGAGACGGCCCAGGCTGGCTGGGCAGAAAGGGCTCTGTCTTCAGAGCAGCTACTTGGAAAAGCCTCCAGTTTTGACATTTTTATTGAGAAAGCTGAGTTTCAAGATGGGTTTGGGACAGACAACCCCAGGAGTCTGCACTAGAGCCCTAGTGAAGAATGTCACAAGAGGGAAATGGATCTGAAATAGTAAACCTAAACAGCTTTGCAAAAACTTCATAAGAAGGAATTTGCTTGAAAAGACATATTTTTAGTGACTCTAAGAGACACCAGGAAAACTGCAAAATAGTTCATAGCATTGAAAAGTCCACCAATACTTACTAAAAGAATAAATACGGGAATATAGTTCTGTTGTTTTTGCTAATGTTTGATACCATCAAGTTAACTAAAAATTCAAACCATCTTACAAAATAAGACAACTTTACTGGGTTTTCCCCAGAATCCTTTGTCCCTATTTGGATGAGAACGGTTTGATATTTGTAATAGTTTGTGAATCACAAAGACACATCAAGTCTAGTCAGACGAAGAGAAGTATTTCTAGACAATGCAACGTGGAGTCAGTGAAAATGAAGAAATAAAGAAATATGTGTATTTAGATAGGTTAAGAAATATTGTATAATTTACTAAGAGAATTTACTCGTATTTTGTCCCTGAAGCACGTGTTGAAGGAACAAAAAGTTTCATGCTGGTAATTGCATAAAGGATAATTAAAACGAATTCCCTTTCTCTTTGAATTTCAGTATGCTCCTTTAAGGTAATCCTTAATTGAAGAGGAAGTCCAATAAACGTAACATAGATTTAACCAAATTATGAATTCTCCATATTCTACAGGTAGTGTCATTTCTACTGGAATCCTTTTTGCCTCCTTAATCTAAACATTTAAATATATTAAAGGCTTCAGCGAAGGATTAGCGTTTGGCACTGGGTGTGAAAACATTTCCTGCTGGGCCCTCAACCACTAACAAGCTTTTTGTTTGGAAGAGGGGGCAGGCGTGGGGGAGGAGAGAAGGGAGAGAAGTTGGCCAACTCTTGACATCTGAAATCTTGGTCAGTGCCCGCAACTTTTTTGGTTCGTGTTGATGATTTGTGGTATTGTTGTTTATCTGTATATCATTCATTGGGACTTGCTGTTTGGATGCAGAGGTCTCAAGACCATCTGCAGTCTTGATGGGTTTTCTAGCAGCCAGGCCAGACATCTGGCTGTCAGTTAGAATTGCATCCCTGCCCCCGAAGTTGTTGTTGGATACTCCTGATTCCCTTTGAACACAGTACTGGGATACAACAGTTTCAAGCCATTGATGTGAGAGGCCAAGTTGATTCCTGGCTTTAGTCTAGTTGGGAACAAGATTTATGAAATGAAGAGGGTATCTATGTTGCTGGAAGGGTGGCTGTTTTCGTCGCACTGGGTTTAATGATAACAATAGTTTCCTCCGCAGCTTGAACAACTCACTCTGCACACGGAGACAAACAGTGCCTTCGAAAATTATGTGCATGGTGTTGCCATGTTTACTATTTCCTGTTGTCTTTGCCTGAAAGTGTCCTAACAAAAATTAGGGTTGAGCATACAAACATTTGAGCCTGTGGGGGAATGAAAGGAGTTGTTATCATATTTCTTTTCCAGTTTAATATGGGTGCCTTTGATATAAGCTCTATAGACTTAGGACAGGATATGACGCCAATTAAAAACACGAAACTTAATTTCTGGACTAAACAATCACATACTCCTTCTTCTGATATCTGCTTGAGGGTTACCAACCTGACATTTATTTCTTATTGGCTTGGCTTTACTTAAGGTACACAGGGCAACTAATATCAGTGCATGTAAAAGTCTAGCAATGTCTCCCAGATTGTAAAGCAGCTATTATAAAGAGAACGCATTCTTCCCGAAGATTGTCAGCACAAGGTCAAGAACCCATGCAAACTCACTCTGCGAGCCCTAGACCTACCACTCATCTTGGTTGGAGGCAGATTTTGAGACCTAAACTTCAAAACAAATCAATTAATTTTATCTCATAAAGTACACCAGGGAAAAATTTGACTACCTCTCCTTAGCCTTAAATGTAAATTGCATCACTCACAAGATTGTTAGTATCTATTGAAAACCAGCTGTAAATAGTAACCAAAAAATTATGCATTACGAATCGTTTAAAAATATGAAAAGTAATGTATTGTATTTGGGTAACAGCATGTTTGAATTATAAAATTGAATATTAGTGCTTCATTTTAATGCAAAAAATAATTAAAGTGAAGGCATGCAAATATAACGAGCCAGGTCAACCTCCCCATCTTTTCACTTTGACACCTTGTTTAACTCTAGCTAATGATCCTATGAAAAAAGTATTAGTGGTTTCATTTCAGCCCCTGGTGGTCTATGTCACATACTGCATAACCTGCTGGTGGGTCCTCTAGGGCTATTTCTCATTTACAGACAGAAGCCTTTTATAATTCTGTCAGGGGCGGGGGGAGAAGGGAGCATATCCTGTTCTAACTTATTTGTTATGCACTTGAAAATAGTGAAAACGTTTATAAAAGAGGTCAAGTTAAAATTTTTAAGACCTTGTAATGTGTTCAAATGTTCAAATTCGAACCTACAACTCTATACAAAGTGCTCAAGTAGTCATTATGTTCAAAAGCAAAAAGTCACTCCTGACTTGTACTCCATGTGGAAAATTACCATACGCTGCAGTTTTCCTAACCACGAAAATTCTCATTTCCCATGTGCAGTTGGTTAGCTCCTCACTATGTCCCCAAGGAGTCTATGTGAGTCTGAAGCCCTGCAGAAAAATGAGAATTTCCACACTTAAAGTCAAGGCAGCATTTTTAATGACTAAAAATAAGAGCAGAAGAAATGGAAGAGGAGAGGACGATGGGACTTTTTTTTTTTTACTTCCTATAAAAAATGAGTGTGTGGTTCCCAGGGGAGGGTCAAATGTGGGCTTACTTTTAATTTTTACAGGGTATTTACTTAAAAAAAAAAGAAGAGGAAAAACAAAAAAACTCTCTTAAATTTCCTACCTCCGAACTGCACGAAGTGAATCCTGAAATGAAAGGAGTCATCAAGGCCAAATTTACCACACGGCTTTCATGAACTGTTAGAAGCAATTTCAGGATCTGCGCTTTTGATTTGGGTATGCTTTCCCTCTGAGCTTGAGTGTTTATTTTCGACCAGTTCTTTCTATCCTTTGGTTGAATGTATACGGCCCGATTCTTTCAGCATTTCACACACACACACACACACACACACACACACACACACACACACACACAGTTTCTATATATTAAAGAAAAATGAATACCTTTAGTCCCTTGGTAACAATATTTTAAAAAGCAGCTCTATATTTGGATCAGAGAGTAGAATACTTTCAAAGACAACTCTCGTGGGCACAGTGTGTTAACTGTTTTCTGTGCCACCATTTTATTGTATGCAAGCGGACAGCAAAATGGTGGTTCCAGCATTTTGTTGTATGAGGGCTCCTTCGCAGTTAGCGTCTGATGGCAGACTGCAGAACCAGTTTGGATACCAATAGAAAAGCCAGATTTTCAGGCCCAGAGACCGATTCAATAAAGCATACCCACAAATTCACCTTCCACTCCCAGCTTTGCAGATGTTTCAGCAAAATTTTATATATATATATATATATATATATAAAACAAAGGGAGAAAATCCTGGTTAGAATAAAAAATACAACAGAAATGATATTTCAGTGAAATATGTAACTCTCCCGTGTTGGTAAATGCATATGTTATTAATAGACCCTGCAACGTCACAGTAATCTACCTTGAGAAAAGATCCAAGACAGAGTTAGTGGAGAGAATGTGAATGTTTTACTCATGAATAAATGATCTTTCCAGATCAAGGTTGAGGTCATTGGCAAACTAGTTTAGGTGAGCTCACTCCGCAGCAAATCAGGGTTCTAATTTTTTTTATATTACAGCCTTTTGTTCATGAGAAGATCTTTAATTAATTTCTTAAAATAAGAATATTAAAATAATTGAAAAATGTAAGAATTGAACATTGCTAATAGTATTCATTTTTGATTAGCTCCTCAATAGAACCAAAGGTAAGATAGATTTTGACTTACCCTTAACTGGATCTCAAATCGAAGAGAGATGAATTTGACTAAGAGAAGAATGTGACATTGCCCTCTATTACCTATGGCTGAATTACCCTCTCTTTTGTCTGAAGGAAAACATTTTCTTCTCAATGAGGTGTATATTTTTAAGACTGAAGAAAACTGAGGCTCGTACCATATAGGGTTTTGTTTTTGTTTTTGTTTCTGTTTTTGCTTTTTGACTGCAGTTGCTAGACATTTGAGATTATAAAAACGATGGTGCTACATAAAACAGACCTGCAGCAACACTGTTTATGGCACACACAACAGTATTATTTTCTGCTGTTTGGTGTGTAGAAGTTGTAAATAGGAAAATGTGTAAGCTATTAAATCTAGCAGCAATAGGACTCTTAAGGCAAGGTTTATTATACCAGTGCCTGAAAAAGCTTTACTTTTTTTTTTTTTATCTGTGGGTGTTAAATTTTCGTGTTTGCAACAGTATTTTAGCTCTGGAGCTATTTATCTGGTAGCGTCTTGGAGAAAAAGGAAATGGACAGATGTCCATAAACAAAGGGCTCCACCTGGTGGTAATCAGAAGGTATGACATGCAAATGGAAACATGAAAGGGCAGCATGTAGTGTGTGTGCGCGTGTGTGCTTCCTGTACTGAATACGCTTGAAGGAAAGAGAAAGACACAATTCCCCAAATTTGGATTTCAATGTTGATGTAGCTTCCCAGATAACATCATTTGATTATTTGATTCAGATCCAGTCCTTCCAATCCATTTACAAATTATTTTATCCCAAATGCATCCATCGAAACAGACATTAACCTGTGACCCAGACAGATATTAAGCACAAGAGAAGGCAAACTATCTGTATCATCTGATAATCTTACTTTTAAGTAGCACATCAACTAGTAGACCAATTTAAACAACGAAAGCATTTGCTCTAACATAAAGGTGTTCTGTGGGTGGCTTTGGGGTTCACCTAATTAGGAGGGACTAGAAAGGATGTGGTACAGAATCCAATCAGTGGAGGGAAGAAATAATTTCAAATCCAGGACTAAGAAACAGAAAATTGCTCGTTTTTCAATGGCATTTGTGGCTAAAATGCTGGAAAATTTGAATCTACATATTGTGACTTTACCACCTTTTCAAACTCTAAAATTAAACCAGAAATTACATATATCAAATGCTATGCAAAATGTAAAGTAGGCATGACGTTTATGGCTCTCTACGTAAGGTAGAAATTAAATCTTCAGCCTCCAATAAAATTGTATTTCTGTAATAAAACTGCTGCACCTTGACTCTAGACTACATTGAATCCCAAATTAAACACCTCATTTACTGTACTGTAACAAGCAAGAGGGTTTGCTACAACCGAACAATATTACAGATAGAGAAAGGTATTATATTTTGCTTTACCATCTATGTAGAGTCCACCCAAACAGGCTCATTCCCCATGCCTTCTTTCTTAGCACATATTTTGATCAGGGAAAAATCTAAGGTTTGTCTTTCATCGGTACATTTCTATTTCTTCCTTAGTTATATAAATCTGCATAGGTGGCTGGGTCTAAAAAAAGTCCATCAAGTAGGATATTTACTGCAAAATGTCCTCCTGCATTTCATGGATAACTCAGTCCTGTAAGCAGAAACAGCTGGTGTGCTAAAGGCTAGGTACATTTCTTTATGCATTTTACGTGATGTAGCTGCTCTTCCCTCCAACATACATGCGCGGCTCACCCCACAGCCACGGCCGCAGCACACAGACTGCTTCATAATGTATGAAGGTCTTGAACTTAGGATCTGTTAATACACGTTATGTATTTATCTTACCCAGTGTTGACTTAGAAGAATTGGACGGGATGTTATTTTAAGCGGTCTAATATCGTAGGTTGAGACTCTCTTTTTTCCCCTCCATCACGCGTTGGCCCAGCCAACAGTGACTTCTGGCATTTGTGAAGGGGCTTATTAGAAATTAAAACCTGACGAGAGTGAAGCGGAGAGAACGATGAATACTAATGTTGCTTCATCTTACCAACTGAAGCGCAGGCGAGCAAGCCAGGGAGTGGAGCCGCGGCGGCCTCAGGCGTGCTCCCCGCGGAGCCCCCCTCTAGTGGACGCAACGGGAAATTCCGTCCCCGCAGCCTCGGCCGCTCCTCCGTCCGGGCCCGCGCCCCCCTCCCCCTCCCGCAGGAGACGGTGGGTATTATTAACCTTCCCGCGCGAGACCGCGAGATGCATGTTAATCGGGAAGGGATTTCTAATCAAGTTTAATGGTGTAGGACATAAGAAGTTGTGTTAGCAGTTTCAATCCTGCTACAAATGCTAATTGTTATGTTTCCTATGGTAGGTGAGGGTGATAGGAAAATGGCAGCGGCTTCGGTGTTTCAATTCGGAAATTGTTGCCTGTAATTTTGAGGCAAGTATAGAGCTTGTCGAGAGGCTGGTTTCTTCAGCGACTTCGGAGATTTGAGGCTTGATGTCTACTCAGTTCAAGAAAAGAGAATTCTCTGCAGGGAGAAATCCCTTGGTATCTGAAGCCATGGGGAGGCGTTTTGGACCTGCACACAACACGCGTCTACACAAAGGGATGCAGAGGTGCTAACGTTGAGTACTGATCTTTGGGGCACTTTCTATGTTTTATGTTTCCCTCAATGGTTCGTTGCCACTTTTGCCAACATGCACAGGTAATTCCTTTTAAAGCAGATACATATAGTAAGAGCAGGTAGGAGTCCTCCATGAGAACAGAGGGAATCCCCATTTTTGTCTTCCTCAACTTACGTCTCTCTCATTGACTCATGGGTCATTATCTGTGCTCTTGTGTAAGGACACCCTACTGTACCCAGCTTCGATGCTCCCTCTCTTTCTTATAAAGCTGGCATCTCATGTACCCCTGTTGTCCATCCTGGTCCCTCGCTATTTGAGCTGGGGTTCGTGCAAGGCAGATATGCACAAGGAATTGGAGAGTATTGGATGGCATACGAGCAATGTCTTCAGTGTGTATTTTTCCTTGACTTCAATTACCCTAAATTCTATGGTTCAAGCCTAAACCACTACAGTACCTTCATGATGTCACCTACCAATGAACTAGAAAGCATTTTGCAGCAGTGCAGGTTACCTGTTGAGCATGGGTCTGGAAAAGTCTCCTTTGTAGTTTGCATATTTAGTCTAAGTTTAGAAAATCGCCGAGTGATAAATACAAATGATCAAAAGATAATCCACTTTAATGGATATATGCCTATGTGAATATGGACCATTGTAATTGTAATTGTATTGTCCCAGCCTCCATATGTGGATTTTGTCTTCATTTTTTTTTTTTTTTTTTTAGTCTTCTTAAAAAAATGATTCCATGTAGAGGAGATAGAAATGATTCGGGGGTGTTAACAAGAGATGTGAAATCAGTGATCAACATTATTTTCCCATCAATAATGATAATTATACTAATTAGTCCAGGTGCCATATCTGTGCTAAAATCCTTATCCCTATTTTATAGATGAAACAACTGAGACACCAAAGGGTTAATTGCTTGCCCAAAGCCATGTAGCAGCTCTGTCAATACCACAATTTTAATCTCCTACTCTGGCTTCTTTGGCAATGGAACAATTATGACTCTCTTTAAAGAATGAAAATTTATTGTGTGTATCACAGGAGAGTAGGGCTGATGAACAATGCAACAAAGAGGTCACATATTATTTCTTTTAAAATTGCAGAATCTTTCTCATGTTATAGAGTCTTTTACTATGCTTTCCAGGTTGGAGTTACTTTAATGTCATAAAGCTACACATATACTTTTAGCAAAGTCAGTAGTCACCCATACACAGGAGGAGATGGTAATTAGAGTTGGGACAGACCCCCAACATATGCTTCATTTGAAGGTAAGTAAATTCGGCGAGATATCAAATTTTCTTTTCATTTTCTCTCTCAGAAGAATATGTGGTTTTTTTTTCCCCTCACCCAAATGTTTCAGTGAACATTGCAGCTGTGCAGCAAGAGGCATTTTTGCATGCATATATTTGGAGAACAATGTGGAGTATTTATCCCTTGGGATAAAAAAAATCCCCAGCAACAACAAACTTGAAAACAGATGGTTCTGATACAGTCTGATAAGAATGTAAACAGGAAAATATCTTTGTTGACTTATTTCTTAGTAATCAGTAATAATTAGGTATTGTCTAGATATGAATTACAGTTTTGATTTCGCAAGCATGGCCATGAAGTTTCTGAAAAGTGAAACTAAATTTCTGACGTTGGTGAGGAGTTAGTGACTCCTGCTGAAATTTCCTTATTAAAATTCTTGATTGATAGAAACAAATGGAAATTTTAGAGAGGATAATTTCTGCATTCTTCGTCGTTCTTTAGTCATCATTTCACTTAGAGATATTATACTTCTCTGGCCAGTCCATGAATGGTTTCACTTGAAAAATAACTTAAAATTTCTCTACAATTTAAAGAATTAAAACTCCCCTTCCTTCCTTCCTTGTCCCCTCCGTCCCACCCCCCTTTTCCTTCTTTTCTTTTCTTTTTTGGTCTTATTATTTTAAATGAAGATGAAATCTCTCTTTAGAGTCTGGACTGGTGTTTCTATGAACTCATTATATTTCTTTGTTGAAGACTTTTTTTCTTGATGGTGATTTAGATTCGACAAACATTTAATAAATGCTTCCTATTTGTCCAGTTCTGTGATAGGCACTGGGGATACAAAGATGAATCTGACATACTTTCTTCTGTTACACGACTCATAGTTTAGCTGTAGAGGCAGATACATAAACAAACAACTCTCACTCAATTTGTTAAGAACTGGGGAAAGTGGCACAGAGAAGAGTGGGAGGAAGGCTGGATTCCTTGGGAGGGCAAGGCGTTTTATAGACGGGGGTATTTGAGCAGGTCTTAAATGTCGCTTTATCAAATCCTGGCTGCAGAGATCCATAGGCTGTGACACCCTGAAGGCATAATGAAAATTCAAATTGCTGACTGGTTCTTTGCATCACATAATTGTACACCATTAGTTGTTTGGGCAACATGCAGACAAGATTGTGGGCTCCTGCCATGATCTAGAAGTCTGGTGCTTTTCTTTTAAAATACAAAACTTGTAATAGAAAACTTTGGAAAGAACAGTCTCGACTTTAATATGCAATTCAGCCACCTGAAAGTATTTGTTACTAAAATAAATAGAGGTAGTCTATGCAGCGTATCCCACAAACCCTTGGCATTTCTTGTTTTCCAACAATTTTCAACAAATATTTCGTAAGTGTTTGTAGATGCTGTATACTGGGCTAGGCATGTGGATTAAGAGAACAAATAATATAGGTAACTTCTCCTCGTGGAACATAAAATCTGATAGGGAAGGACACTATTGTACGGTTAACTACCCAAATTACTTATTAGTTAAAATGCAACGAGTGTTATTGTACCTAATAAATGGTACTGTTTTGTCTACTCTGCTTCTGTTCTTTCTTGTTCTGGGAACAGTAACTTGCTTTTATTTGTGAGACTGACCTTTCAAGACTGTGTGCAACCTTGATGGGACTGTCAATCAAGGTGCCCTGCCCTTAGCTTGTGATCCAACGTAGGCCAATCCGATGGTCTTTGCCAGGAGCCAGGGGACCCTCTGTATAGTTTCACAATCTAATCGATTATCTTGGAAATTTGTGGTTGCTTCAACCCTTGCTTTCCTTTTCATTTTGACAGTTGACACTATATTCTTTCAACAAGTTCATTGTTAATCAGTTTTAACTGCTTGCAACCAGTTACGGCATTTATAAAATTGCCTAAAAAGCCAGGACTCAAAGAAAAAGTAAACTAAGTTATGGCATGAGTGGAGGGTTTGTTGGAGTTTAAGAGTAGAGACTCTAATTGATCCTGATGCTCAGAGCACTATATTCTGAATAGTATTCGTTTGGTGACCTAGGATTAATTTCCCTTTTGTTGCATCTGCAATAAATAATATTTATATAATAATAGTATCAGAAGTCATAATATTTATAAAACTGAATGTAAACATTATAAACTTTGGCAGTCTAAAAGCTATACCCTAACAGATGTCCGGGGGTGGAATGCTGTGTTAATTTCCTTATCTTAGAGTCCTAAGGTCAATAGATATTTTCTAAAGCTGCTAGATCCAGGAATGGAGATATAATTGTATCATTTAAAAGAATACAGCTACCCAACCGACGAAGTAAAAAATGACGAATTAACCTAAACTGAGGAGAAGATAGAGAGAGAAGGAAGGCGTATAAATGAGTGAAATTTTTCATCCTTCATGTAGAGCAGTCAATAGCTACTGACTCCCTAAGGTTGAAAAATCAAGAAAGGGAGGTGTAGATATTTATTTGGAGTTAAAGTGGAAACCATTAGAAGAACTAACATCTAAATTTATTAACAGTGACTTTCTTTGGGGGAATAGTTGGTGGTAGGAGAAGGGGCGAGATAGGGAGTATAATTTGACATAAACTTGGCTGGAAAAGATCTGGTATTCCAGAAATACACGAGTTATTAACCTAGTGATGGCATTAAGAAAACAGTATTATCCCGGGCTGTGTGAAGACGAGTACCATTTGTTGCTAGGAAATAATCCTTGTGTAAATTCATCGTAGGTTGGGTTCTTATTTGAACATTACACTTTGGGTCTGTAACTTAAAACAGATGTATGAAAATGACATAGAATTCATGTATAGAAAGAGGGAAATGATGACAGGGCTTGGAGACTATGTACACAAGGAAAAGAGCTGTGTTATTTATCCTGGAGAAGAGAAGGCTGAAGGGAGACAGAATTAACCTCCAGGCAATGAGGTAGAACTTTGGAGACTGCAAACGGGCCTTCGCCACCTCACTGGACAGAGCAGAAGAAAGTGAGTTTCACTAAACAACACCAGGAGAGTCTGTTGGACTTGATGATCTGTAAATATGACGGAACTGCTGAATGGCTATCCCAAGAACTTTTGGAGTGCTTTAGATATAAGATAGAACCATTCATTTCCCAAAGAGGAGCTTGTACCAGACTTCAGGTCCCTTTGGAGATGTCGCAAGTATATTTTATAGTCTGATGTCTGTGAATTTACATATGGAGAAAGGTTAAGGATAAAGTAGTCTAAATAGTCCTACCTTGGCTGTGATTCCCAGGTAATATCTCATTAAGAAAAAAAAAATCAATATTCACAATTTTTTTCTCTGAAGTACTATGCTAACTACTGGTTCCTTTAAAATATATATGCACACTCATATATATTACTTTATATATCATGTTTTAAAAGAAATTCATATATTCTTAGGAATAGCAGTTTTCAAATTCCTATTTTGCACTATATTAAGATATTTATGGTTTATTTTCTCACAACGAAAGTCATACATTTTCAATGCTGAAAAACCTCAAAAACAGAAATCGCAAAAAAAAAAAACCCCCTTTTTTTTTTTTTGCATGGAAAAGTGAGCAAGCAAACAAAAACCACAGACAAATCGGCCCAGCCACCTCCACGCTGCTGTGTCGGTGGCCCAGCAGGTCTTCTCTCTAGCTGGAAGCTGCTCCCGGGGCTCGTTCTCTCACAAAGGACGTAGGAGTGCATGGCTAGCAGCCTCTTCATCCGTCCTCCTCCCTACAAGTGGATCTCATCTCCCCATTCTCTGACATTTCTGTATTGAAACGATGAGCAGAAATGCAGTAATGGAGTATTAATTTACCCAGCACCTAAATCAGAGCTACTCCGTTTTGAAAGCTGGCTGTATCGTCTGTGTCTAGGTAGCCGTGGCCCTGGCAAGATGCTAAAATTAATGCCTGGGTGTCGGTTCAGGCGTATTTGTATTTAACACCTGAAAGGGATTCTTTGACTTTGGACTTTGGGTCTGAGAAGGAACCCCGTTTACCTGGAGCTCATGCCGGCTTGAGGTTTGGTGGAGGGGGACAGGAGGCAGGGAATGAAGGGAATGTCTATTGGTTCTTTACCCAGTAGTGGCTGCCGCAGCAGGATTCTGAAGCTCAACGAAGTTTGAAAATGGCTGACCATGCTGATAGTAGGTGACAGAGGCATGACCTTATTGGCCTGATCTCTCTACTCATGCATACCCCTTGAGTTATGTATTTGTCTGGTACCATGTCCATGCCATCCTCACCCTGCCCGTCTCCTGTCTCCAATCTTCTTGAACTCTTGAATCAGGTACCGTGGTTTCTATTGATTTCCCCTGGAAGACCGCGACACTCCTTTCTCTATAACCTCTCCTATCAATAACATGGCTACATGAAATATGCAGGAGCTGGGGGCCTCCTCTGTTCATCTGCTGTTCCAACATGCTTACATCTTTAACCCTCTTCTTCCTCTTAACTCTGCTCGTTGCAGGGTTTGGACCTAACATCTGCCCTGAGCACACACATGGAGATCATGCGATCGCTCCCTAGCTCTACCTAATGAACTTAAAGAATTTCAGAGCTGGAAGGATGTGTTTCGGGGGTTTAAAACTTTTGATTTGCACATAAAATTCAAGACCTAGAGAATGGAGGTCTTGCCCAAGACCATACAGTTGCTTAGTGGCAGATCTAAAACTAGACCCAGACTGCTTATTTCCTAGGATCCTGTTGCTTCCTCCGTCAGAGAAGGCAATGGCAGCTCTGTGTTCTTATCAGCCCTCCCTGTTCTGAAGTTATCAGGGGGTGCGGGCACCTTCTCTGCTGAGACACTGGTCCTTAAAAGCTGACAGTTGAGTATTTAAGAAAAATCACTATTACTAAATATTGTCTGTAACTTAGCATGGTTATTTTCCTGCATAGATCCATGGCATTATTATTTATATAATAACTGGAGGTGTGCATAAGAAGACCTATGCAAACAAAAGGTTACTTTTTAGAATGACACCAATTAATGCTTTCTCTTTCCCATTTTAGTCCCTAAACATCTCAGAGAGCTAATGATTCCTGCCTTTTCAGTTGTCAATTTCCTTACCTGTCAAATAAAACAATATGAGATGGTCTCAAAACCTTTTCAGAACCCCCAAATCCTGGATTTCTGGATTTGAGTTTTCTGAAAAGTTAAGATCTGGGGACTTTACCTGAGTTTTGAATACCTCATAATAAAGGCTTTCTAAAATGTGTTCTCTCTCACCGGCTGTTATAAACAGTATAGCGGACAACTTCACATCTCCTCTTGGCGAGCCAGGATCAGGTGAATGAGAATTGACTTATATACCAACACCTATATCCTCAGGGCCTAAAAAACCCTTCAGACGTTAGCATTTTGAGTTCTTTTGTCAGGACTGGTATCATTTCTGAAAAAAAAAAAAAGCGGAAAAACAACAGGGGGGAAATAAGGAAGGCTCAGTGGCCACTACTGAATGGGGAAATTGGCCACGGGCAGAAAGCCAAGTGCCTTTTTACAACCAAAATGTCTTCATTATTTTTTTCTCTCTCTGGCATCGATACTTAACTCCTGAACAACTTCCTCACAGCCTGGTCTTGATCTAACATTTGACCAACTTAACCAAAGGAACACGTGAGGTTTTTGGGTAGGGGCAATCAAGAGAGTTGGGAGGCACTTCCAGAGTTAACTAGAGGCACCTAAAGGTGAACAGATTGTTATCCAGTTATATTGTCCTCCTGGATTTTTGACAGCTTGGTTCCTTCATGTAGAATTGTATACATGGTATAATTAGTAGGACTCTACAAGTTCATAAATATCCTCTGACACGAACAGTAGATTCTAATCTCTTTCGCTGCAGAAGGGAGGTGCTTGAATGTCTTCCACCACAACCGATGTCCCTTGCATGAGGAAATAACTTTAATAACTTTAATGTGCCCTCTGTTTACCTGTGGGGGTGGGCAGGAGGCGGACACTGAGGGCCAGGACAGGGAAGATTACCCTCTTGCTAGTCACATTGAAAGAGCTTTCCATGACATGGCCAACCCATTTATTCTAGTTATTGTCACAAAAGACATCAGCTCTAGTCATAGAAGCTTGAAAATCTATAAAAACATCCTTTACACTCAAGATTAGGTGGGTAACAAGGATGGACACACACACACACACACACACACACACACAGACACACACAGGTAAAAGTAGAAATGCAGATTTGAGAAGCCCAGAGAACTACTTAGTTTATATAATAAACATGGTTGGGGAGGGTCGAAGAGCAGGAGCACATCTTGGAGAGCGCAGAAGTGTTTCGGAGGAGTTTTAGAGGGAGAAGAGAGGCTTTGGAGAAACAATCATAGGTGGTAGGACCTGAGGGCAGTAAGCAGGAAGAGGGGTTGGAGGGCTGTTGGTTGTGCGTTCGTCTACCCACCACCTCTCCATTCTTCCCCACAAATAATGATCTAGAGCTACGTGGCTTTTCCTTGCTTTGGGAGTCAGAATTTAGAGACTCTCATTATGAGGAGGCTAACCTTGAGGTGAATGGTTTTTGTTTAGGCTGCAGATATTGTCATTAACAAGAACAGAAAGGCACCCACCTGACTTCTGAAAGCCAAGATGAGCACACTGCTGCTCACTGTGCTCCCCATCCCCGCCAGATGCCAACATCCCTTGTGGTCTAGTTTCCTTAATAGCTGTAAAACCAGTAAAGGTGGTGAAGGCTCATCCCCCCGCCAAAAGAAAAGCCTGTAAAGAAAAGCAGGAGCATTCTAGCTAGCTGTCTAATTTTGGAAAATCATTTAACCTCTTCTGGGTCTTATTTTCTGTGTCTATAAAAGAAGGAGCTTGGAATCCTGATGATTCCAAGCCACTGGGCATTACGCTTATGGACTGCTACACCTGGAAACACAAATACCTTTTTGGAACAGCAATGGGTCCTGGGTTTGTCAGAATTGTTTGTATAAGAAATTGATAGACAAGACAGCATCTGCTTGTCAACCCACTAAAGCTATTCTGAACTTTGTCCCTTCCAGGCACCTGACTAGTGGATCAGAGACCAAGGATGCCATCTAGGCTTTGCATGGGAGTCAGTCCCTTTCTGGGGCACAGTCCAGATTAGGCCACGGAAATGGTCAGGAAGTAGGGCTGCATGTTTGCCAAAGAGAACGCAGAGCAGTTTTATGCTTCCCCTCACTGAGGAGGTGGAAAATTCCATTCCTGTGAGCAAGACCATGCCAGGGCTCGGGATGCGCTTTGCGTGTTAAATGAAAGATTTCCAGTTAGCCCTCCTTTGTTTGAATCAGGGTTCATCAAGGAGCCGCTCCTTACGATTTGGCTGGCTGGTGAAATCTGCCTATAGGGAGGGAATAAGTTGGAGTATTTTGGTTCCTGTGACAGCCATACCTCCTTGTAAATGTTTTTAAAAGATGAATACTCATGATACTAATGTGAAGAGGGAGTTTAGAGGGATAGAACGTACTAGAGAAACAGTGAAGGGAAGAGGAGGGGCAGGGAGCTGGGCCAAAAGATTGTCATTCTGCGACCCTTGGGGACATTTTGTGAAGTGAGGGAGACCCATATGTCTGTGCTGCTAGCGTGTCAATCCCCACTCAGTGCAAATGTTGGTAGTGGATCTGCTTTGCAACGGAAGTGGCATTTTGCAATCCATCTCTATTAAAACATGTGAATTGTTTACTAAAAACTGATTTGCATTGTGAATAGCATTTATTACAAATAAATAAACAGCATAGTGGTCACAAAATAAATGAGTAAAGATCAATTTAACAATTGAACTAGCATGAAATTGCTGAAAAGATACAAGCATTATAAAATCTCTTCTATGTGGAATATCTCTATATTTATAGATTGACATACTCCCATATACTTCTAGTTGGACTAATATTAATGATGAAAAAACTTGAACATTTCAAAAACTGAACAGTTTTGTGGAGACTTCTGTCAAGATATGAAGTATTACTAGTTAAAGGGGGGATGTATACTTCTTATACGTCACTTAAAATGTATTACAACATCTATCTATTAAATAAGCATCTAGATTAATAGATGTCTCTTAAACCTCAAACTAAAAGTCTTCAAGAAACATAAACACAAATGCCTTTAATCAAAAAAAGCTGCTTAGCAGTCTAAGAAGAATATAATTAAAGAAGCCCATTTTAGGCATCTATGCAATTATTTTAAGATATGTTTAGAATTTGCATTTAGTAGCAGGATTGGGTTATTAACCATACAACTTATCACCCTTAGTAATCATATTAACAGAAATAAAATGTCTAGAAACTTTAGGAAGTTGATTAGTAATCTACATTTCATACTAATTATGGGAGGCACATTATAGATTATAAATATACAAGATAAAAATCCCAGGTTACTAAGTGCAAAAAAATAAACTTTCACATATTTTGACAAGCATTGCCTGGTCTGAACTATTTATAATATTTTAGAGTGTACTAGCACTTTTTGTGTAATATAAAAAGTAATAGAATCTTAGTAATATGAAGTCCCACTAGAGATATTTGCTATTAAATTGTTGCTGAGTGCGCTGAGGTTTGGGGTAGAATTATCGAGTTTGCCGATTAGGAAAGCAGGTTTTGGCACTGTTTTAAAATTGAGTCAGTGATGCTTTTAAACAGGGCATATTTTAAGGATTCACAATAAGAATTTAAAAATAGATGAAAAGATTGGTTTGTTATCCTCCAGCGGTGTATGTTAATTAGCGCTTTTATGTAAACTAATTTTATGGTTGTCTGCAAGTTTAAGCATATACAAGCAGGGGTGTGGAAGTGAGGCAAAGTTCACGAGAGACTAATTGAACATGAGGTGTGACATTAATTTTAAATAAGCATTTTCCCATTTTACTCCTGCTTTCTTTTTATTTTCTAAAATCTTTCCCTTTTCAACCACCGTCAGAGCTGCAAACCTGGGATGGCCCAATTATGTGAAATTAGCCTTTTGTCCCTGTTTCTATTTCTAAAGTTGACATCCTCTAAATTCCACCCTGAACGTTGCCAGTGGGAGTCCTCTTCTCTCCTGGGGAACTATAGTGTTTGGGGCACCCTGAAAGGCGGGACACACCACACTCATCTCTCTGCCACCTACCAGGGGGATGCTTGTGTGTGTGTCCTTACTAAATTTCTTTGTGCGCGACATCACAACGCTGCCTGACGATGGCAGATCTCTAAATTCTGCTCTTCTCCCTGCCCACCAATTTCCAAGCGAAAAGGTCGGTGGTCCGGTGAGAAGACCTCGTTAGAGTGGCCAAATAATGGTTTTTGTTCTTTTTCACTGCCCATGTGTGACCCCAGAATGACCAATGGTGAGGAGATGGTTACTGGATGTTCAAGAGAGAAATCCTAGTGGTTTGGCGGCAATAGTTTCCAGCAGTCATCTTCAATTTATTTTCAAACAATTACTTAAACCAGAATTAGTTATTAAGTCACATGGAAGGTAGTTCGCCTGTATGATGTGATTAGTCAAAGAAATCTGTAATGAACCATCCTGAAATATCTGTGCTAGAGAAACAAGTCCTTTATAAATGTTACTAATTTTCATGGTACGATTAATTACAGCTCTATTAGAGGTGGAGTCTTTATGTACTAAGAACAGTAATTGTTGCTAATTCATTCTAATCTTAGAATTCTAAGGATCTTAAGAAGTTGTCTGATCTAGCTTCTTACCTTCAGAGAAGATTTGGTAAAGCTCTGCTTCTCCTTGAAAAGAATTTCTTCTGCCCCAAATGATGGCCTAGCTTTCCTTCCTTTGAATTCGGTGTAGTGCCTGGGCTGAGCATTTGGCACTGGGCATGGGTTGCCCTGTACTGCAGCTGATGCATGTGTCCTATCCCCTACACAAGAATGTCCGACCCCTCCAAGGCCAAGATTGGATTTAAGCTTTTAGGCCCCCTTCCGCCAGACCCTTGGGCTGTGGTCTACTAGAGAAGGTGATCATTATGCATCAAGGAGGAGGACGTAAATTTATCTCGAAAACCATGCTAGTCCTTAACAATCCTCTCTTGATATTTGATCAACAACTTGAATCAGAAAATGTTAGAGATGCTGGAGACCTTGGGGATGTTCTAGTCTTATCTCTGTTTGACATAGAATGAAATTAAGTAAGGCCCAAAGAGGCAGAATCACTTGCCTAAGACACATGGTTAATTAACGGCAGAATTTGGACCAGAATTCCAATTTCACTCATTCCGAGTCCAGAACTCTCTTTTTAGCACGCCATCTGATGTTAACATCAGCGTAGATGGCCCTCCTCAGATTTGTTCATGTGAACGGATCCTTGTAAACGTCTGAGGTGCTAGTTCGGGGTCCTCCCCCCGTATTTGCATAGATGGTTGGCAGCTTATAATACCACAGATGTGCACGGCCCTCAGTCAGCGACTCTGGACCCTGATGCACAACATCTGGGTAGTCTACATTCTCTTGAACATGTGCTTTTATTTTTCTCTGAATCCATGTTTTTTAGGCTGCTTTGAGAAGGTCAAAGGGGAGGGTTTGGGAAATAAGTCTTCCTCCTTCATTACTGCCCCAGTTTGGGAAGATGCAGTTCAGTGAATCGTCCATCAGTATCCGCTGGCTCTGAAGGACCGTTTTAGGCATTCTTAGACAAGCAGCTCAGCAACTCTGGAGTTCTCTGCTGTTACAGGATTTCTCGGCTAAATCAAAGTTCTCACTGAGTTTGCTGTCTAGCAACGTGCTCTGCTGGATTAGGAGTATGTAGGTTCAAAGCCCAGTGTCATGGCTTGTCCAGCTCACGGTCTGGGGAAGCTGCCTCCCGGCCCAGCTCGCTTTCCTGACAGTTCACTTGTTCAGTGAACAAGTACAATACAGAGTTTCCAGTTGTGACAGATGTTGTCGTTTCTAACTTTTGTTCAAGTTCTTCAAAGGAAAAGCGTCACCCATTTTCTCTGACCAATGTAAAAAAAAAAGAGAGAGAGAGAGATAACGAGATGAAAAGATCTCAACACGAATAACAGCAAAAAGCACGTGACAATCTAAGCTCCCGAACATTCAGACAGCTGGGGTGCCCAGAATCAGCGTGATCTTTCTTTAATGATTGCAGAACCCCATGTGTGTGTAATCAGAGTAGACCATGTGTTCTTAAACAGCCCTGGTCTCACATGGGGAACTTCTATTTCTTGACTCACTAGACTTTCTGGTTTGAAATTAACATCCCATCCCGAAAAGCAGGACCGTTATGGGGAGGTTGGCGGCAGGTGTGGCTGTCATTTGAAGCAAGCACTGCTTCAGTTTTCCCTGACCCCAGTGCATTGGAAAGCTTTTTGGATTTGGGAACCAAGAGATTCTGAATTCTCTCTCATCAAGGGGAATCCAACGAAGCATTGAGTGGAAAAACTTGGTTGAAAGTGCAGCCTGTGTCAGCATAGGAATGAATTCAAAACAGACTGGGAAAACCTCCCGTCCAGTCAGTAACACGCCCAGAAAGTTGCAGACACCAGGACGAGGAGGATGGTCCCGGTGTCACCACACTTTTGTTGCAGGCAGTCGTGAGAGTGATAGACGGTCACCGTGACTTGTGGTCCCAGGCTCTATTTACTTTCGTGAAAGCAGGCAGACAGGTGAAGTTCTGTGGTCTGTTGGTTACCTTACCTTGGCATTTCATGAACTGGCCAAGTTTCCAGAAATAATCTGAAGATTAACAGAGAATTGCCAACTCCCGCCCACCTGCAGACCAGTAAAGACGTTGAATACACCCAGTCTCCTCACATCTTCATTTCATACAAAAAGGGGAATTTTAGTACTGCAATAGAAGACCATAATCCAAGAATGAAGTCCTTCAAATTGCATAAATTCAATGTTAGGAAAGACTTCCTACGCTGTCTCTCTTAAAAGAAGTTCTCTTATTTTGCTGTGGACCTCTGAAAATATTTGCACTGACCTGCCTTCGGGAAATCACCGCTGTACCCTGAGCAACATCACAAAATTCTCACTGCTTATGACCTTAGCATAGCTTTGTTCCTAGCTCAGACTAACTTTATATGTGCTTGATGTTCTTTAAAATTCTGGTGGCATGTTGATTAGTACTGGCTGGAGCCTTGTTCACTAGCTTTGGTGGAGGCTGCTGGTATTACCATAATTCATTCATTCACAAATATATACAACCGCTCTAACTCAGAGTAATGCTTACCCAGCTTCTGATTCAACACCCGGTTCCGTATCACAAGAGCAGAATCCTGGAATGCCCCACTGTTTCTAGAAGCTCCCACCTTCCATCCAGTGTACAAGGCCTGAGTTTCTCAAGGCCTACAGCTAGGCTGGCATATTGAGATGTCACCAAAAACTCTTTGCAAGGAATTACCTTGGTGGTTGTTTGACGTTCTATCACTAGCTAGGAGATTCTGAGAAAATCACTTAAACTCTCTGGATCTCAGTTTCCTAGTGTGGAAAATGGAGATAATGCCACCAGCCACATTCTGGAAACTGTGATTTACTGGATACTCTCAGAGCCTCTGTTCTTAATCTGAGTGAATGTGTGACAAAATGATTAAGGTTCTTTTGTTTTTGTTTTTGTTTTATTTTGGTTTTCACTTACAAAGGTTGCTAGCATTTGCCAGTGGAATTCACCACACACCAAACGCTTACTGGAAGTCTGGTGCGGGTCAAGCACTGTGCTGTGTCTCAAGACAGGAGGAAACTGCCTTATTATTATTTATTAGATTGTGTTTAAAAAGTCAGGCTTCCCTTATTTGTAGTTGGTTTGTTCGTTCATTCCTTCACTCACTCATTTGTTTATTTAACAAACATGGACAGACCCAGGCTACGTGCTAGAGAGAGAAAATAAGATAAACTTGCTGACTTCCAGGAGCTTGAAACTCCTTTTAAAGAGTTTGTTATTTAAAAAAAGAAATGTATATTCCCTTTTTTTTTTTGTGCCATCAGGCACAAAAGGCACATTATATAGAACACAAGCAGAAATTGCAAAATGAGTATTTGTCTGTAGATCCTGAATATTGGCTTACTGGAGAATGATTCTCTCTCTCTCTCCACTCACCATCTCTCTGCCTCTCTTTTTACCTCGCTACCATTCAGAGAAACCCTGTTTTTGATAAAGTAAGGTTGAAGCTATTCAATTCGATAAAAATGACAATGAAATCCAAATAACAAAATCTAATGTGATTTAGGGGCATCAAAACCCAAAAAGCATTTAGAGTTATGCCCAGCCCCTGGACCAATGCAGTTCACCAAAATAATTATTCAGTAACCCCCTCCTCTCAAAATACCTCATCCACTAACAACAACAGTAAATAAAAAGAAAAGGAGAAAAGAAGAAAAATCCCCTAAGGGCATGTTATTTTAATTTGCTTTCTGTAATGATAAAATTAGGTAGACACTTAGACCAAATAGCTATGTTGTTTTGCACTGCGCAGACCTAGCCTTTGTTTACTAGGTAAAATTTCCTGCAGCGGATGAGGCTAAGAAATTACTCTTGCTGTGAGTAGAATGGTGTGTTTTCAAAGTCTTAGTCAAATTCAGTTGTTTGCAAATTTAAAACAAAAAGGTTTCGTGTATGCTATCCTTTTTATTAGGAACAATTTCAAAGGCATATTACCCACGGGTAAGTTACTGTCCACAAACCAAAATTATGGGAGTCTTCAGGCAACTCTGACTTCATCAAACACTTGGCATTGTACTGCTTCATGATGGACACTACATAAATATTTGTTTAATAAATGAATACATGAATTCAGTTAATGAATTAAATTAGCAATTATATCATCTTGCATGTATATATTGCTTTACAATTTAAGTGCTTTCACATTTATTCTCATAATAACACTTTGAATAAAGAAGAAATTAATTCAGCATGTTGAATTCTACTTGAAAGCTTTGAGGTCACTAAATATGTCCTTGGCCTGAAGTGAAAACTATAGAAGAAATATGCTAGGAAGTGTGAATAATCAGAAAAACAAAACAGAAATGATAAAATGTATACAAAAAGCTAAATAAACAACATAAAAATAAACTAGAAAGGAAAATAATGGTTTAAAAGATTATGCTGCTATTACTTTTATACATCTGGGGCAGAGTCGATGCCTGAACCAGAATTCCACCTCTAAGTAATGTTTATTTCATATGTGTGAGTATGTGTGTGTGCGCGCGCATATGCATGCACAGGCATGCATATTGTAGGTTTTCTAGTCTCCCTAGAAACATAACCAGAAAAACTAGAGAACTTCACTGCAGGGAGCCAAGATGGCAGCCATTCACGCAGCTGGACAGTAGAGTCTTTTATTTTTTTTCCTCATTGGCGCTATGGCCCTGACCCAACTGAATGTTAGTAAAAGTCGTGGTGGGCAGTGCTCCCAGATAATCTAAGGATCCCAAACTGGCCCTTTCATGCAAGTCTCCTTCCTTGCTAAGGCTGTGGGTAAGAGAAAGGCTTCCTTGAGGAATGAGAGGCAGAAAACACAGAGCAGCTCACTTCAAGTTCTCAGACACTTCAGCTCCCGGTTTTGTCCCAAGAGCTCCGACATCAGACCCCATCGTAAATTGCCGTGTGTCCTAAGACATCTCCTGGAGAAGAGCTGATAGATGTTACCTGAAGTACACTGAATGTTAAGTTAGTAGTAAGTAAATTACTGAATTCCTTAGGGTGGTTGTTGTTCTTAATTGATTTGTTTCCTTGGACAATTGTATTTGTTAAACATCCTTACAGTAGAAGGGGGTTATAATGAACTCACAGGACGTTAAAATTTAAAAAGTGTGCAGATAAAGTGCCTAAGGCCCTAAAAAGATGTGCTCCCAAAATGCATTCAGCTTTCAAGCCCTGCCTCAATTTCCCTGAGTGTGGGCTTTCTGGCTCCCAGTCCTCAAGTGTCTCCCGGCCAGTTAGGTGACTCGGGATCTTATTCTCTCAAAATTAAATTTGAAAGAGAGTAAAAAGAGGATGTTAAAAAGAGACGTAAAAGCCAAGCAGTAGTTGGAAAACACATCTGGGCTTCTCAGAGACCTGTATTCATCAAGATGCTCATGAAAACTTGTAAAAAAGCCATTTTAATGTTCACGTCAAGGGGGATTGTGATTTAGGATCAGAGGACTTGGATTTCATGTTCTTGTTCTGCCTCCTAGTAGCTAAGTATCTTTAGGCAGGTCTCTTAATCCCTCTGAGCCTCAGTTTCCTCATCTGGAAAATAGGGACACTAACACTACATCACAGTATTTGTAAAGATATGATGAATAAGTACATGAAAGTCTTCATAAACTATAAAGGGATGTCAAACAGGTGCTATGATCAGTGGTGATATTTTTATAACACTTAGGATTTTTTATTAAAAATAATATATGTTCGGGGCACCTGGGTGGCTCAGTTGGTTAAGCGTCTGCCTTCCGCTCAGGTCATGATCCCAGGGTCCTGGGATCGAGCCCCGCATCGGGCTCCCTGCTCGGCGGGAAGCCTGCTTCTCCCTCTCCCACTCCCCCTGCTTGTGTTCCCTCTCTCGCTGTGTCTCTCTCTCTGGCAAGTAAATAAATAAAATCTTTAAGAAAAAAAATACATGTTCATGCCAGAAAATTGACAATTATATAAGCTGTAATATACTGACAACATGCCTGAAGAATTCTGGGGTTATGTGCAGATCCTAGTAAGTCTGAAGCATGTGCCTTATATTATTGGTGTTTGCCTACCTACTTGTTCAGAAACTCAGCTTGGGAGCTCTGGATGACTACAGACTGTCCATAATGCCTACCCGCTTAGGGCCACTTAAACAGTTTCCACCAAAGACTCCCTAGAAGTAACCAACCAGCAAAACTGCAGGTGCTTGTAGAAACCATTGGGTGGCCTATGTCCTGAAAAGAGACCCCTGGGATGGAGATGGAGGCAGGAGATTCTTCCCAATTCTTTGTTAACTCTTTACTTTCATGGTCCTCAGTTCTCATCTGCAAAAGGACCTATTTGAAGAGATATTCTTTGAGGTAGATTCCAGGTTTTTATGAATCTGTGCTCACTCTTGTTTCCGTGGGCTCTTTGAACACTAATAGGGACCAACCAGGAAGGTGAGACCTGCTTGACCTCAGCTCGGGGAACTTCCCACCGTGTTCCTGGGGGCCCTCAGGAATCTTGAACACTGTCACTCCATGTCACCCATAAGATGCTGGAAGGCGACCAAGTCCATAAAGATTATGAGGAACAGGTTGTTGCCCAGTTTACAATGTCTCCGTTTCCCTCTTGTTTTCTCTGGGTGGATGGATAAAACCTCAAATATGGCTAGAAAGCTGGAAATGTGATTTTTTTTTTCTGGGGGGATAAGAAGTAGCTAGATCAAGTGCAAACGATGAGACTAAATGAGAGGGGGGAAAGATAGAGAAGCAGCTGTTGAGAAAGACCAGAATTCCTTACGCCTCCAAAGGGAATAATAATATATTACAGGCCACTTAAATGTTGCTCCAGACTGTGGATTTCAGCCTCGATGGAGCCCTCGGAGTGTTTTGGAATGAAAAGTTCTTAAATGGAGTGTTTAAATGCTAACATACAGATTTAATGTTGGGGTTCTTTGACCTGAAATCAGCACCAGCTTCTGCCTTGATGAAAGCAACTTTTCTAGGGGATCTGGACCTTGCCAACATTTGCCCATTCAAGGCAGTTGACTGAAAATTTGGGTCAGATCCTATAAGAACACAGCTATAAGAATAAAGCCCTTTTTATTCTTTTAAAATTGTCATCAAGAATATCAGCTGTCAGAATGTTGTGTTCAATATTAAAATGTGTTCTCTCAATAAAATCATCTTGCTTTCATGTTATTGTGAGAACAGTAGATATTAAGCTCTGAAAGACCTGAGGGCCAAATAAAAAGAAGAAGAAGAAGAAGAAGAAGAAGAAGAAGAAGAAGAAGAAGAAAAAGCAATAATTAAAAATGAATTCTTAAAAGCATAAGAAATCTAAAAAGTAGGTTTCACTAGAATATAATGCAATATAAGTTGAAAAGGTAATTTGCCAAAGTGACACTGTTCTTGTAATATTACTGGAATAGTCTTCCGGACTGAATCAGTAATACACTACTTAAAAAAAAAAAATTCAGTTAGTCTGATGTACTGACATTAAATTCCACACAAATATTCTGGTTATTTAATAGTAATTTATTGTAGCTTTACTGGAAATTTTCTCCTCTTAGTTCTTAAAAGATTTTACAGCCTCAATTAGCACTTTTACTCCTAATAATCAGTATTGATTTTACTGTATTCATTTTAGATCTTAAAATTTTTACCTAGAACTCTAATCTTAACTGTTTTTAAAGTAACATATCTCATTTAAAAAAATCAGGGTAGACGTGCGTTGCCATCTGGAAAATGATCAATTTCCATTTATTTGAGGTGAGTTCTTTATTCAGAAAGGAAAGGACAGTTGGATAATATGGACTTGGCATCGTTAACAAAATGTTAAACAAGAATGTGTGTATTGTTTTTCAATGTCTCCTCAAAATTAGGTAGCAGTTGTTATTTTTAATCATATTGCAGATTCTGTTTTTAGCCTTGCTATTTATCTCTGTATTTCAGTATGCCTGATATGTCTAGGAGCTGCTTCTCCTGCTCACAACTTACATTAATTTTGTGGGGCACGGTGCCTGACTGTTGGAGTCCATATAGGTGGTCCCCAATGTGCTTTGAGATGTCCTCAGGAGAACAATGGACAGTTAGGGATGATTCCCGTCCACTCTCTGTGTTCTGACATCAAACTGGAATTTCTCATTTTTTACATTAATAGCTTTTCCCCCTGCTTTCTCTGATAACATGCCACACATTACATCTGGAACACAAACGCTTTACCAAAACCCTTCAATTAAATCCTACAAATTATTTTCTTTCAATGCTCCCTGGGATCTTTTATGTGGAGTTCAATTTTGTCTTTTTTTTTTTTTTTTTTAAAAGATCAGGGTTTTTTTGGTTGCGTTTCGCATTTAGGGGCACTAGTGAAAAATAAAAAGAGTTTCTCAGGACTGCCTTTTCCAGTTACACATTTCACAAACATTTGAGCTACCTTGGTTTGGCCAGGAAATGTCTGCTGCCACATTAGTGATGTGATAATGGGCTTCACATATCACCTGGACATTAATAGAATGAAATCACTTACTACTTCTGAAAGCAGCTTTGTTCTCAGCTGGTGTCCTGGAGGCACTGTGTGAGCACAGGGACTTTCTATTGTGGAGGTGAAAGTCAGAAATAAGCTAGAGTCATCTTTACTACTGGTGTGTGCGCATGCGCGCACGCGTGTATGTTGTTCACCTCTATTTAACAGGTCCATTGATATTTGATGGAAATGACCAAAAATTCAGCGAGTTGCAGAAAGTATGTCTGGGTCTCCAATCTGCTCCGCTCTGCGACATGCAAAACTTCTAATAACTGGGGACCTCTACCTCAGCTGCAATGGCCCATCAAAGGTGCAACTTTATTCTCTCATAACAGCCCTGTAATGTGATCAGCAGACATATCTGCAAACTTTTCCCTGAGCTGTGCAGATGTGGCCGTAAAAGAGGCACGTATGCCATTGTGTATTTCCTACTTTCCTCTGAAAATGAATTTGGTTTCTGATTATGGCGGTGTGGCTGCCTGCCATATGACATTTCCTACAGGTGCACACCCTCTTAAAGAAATGCAGTCTATGAAAATCAGGAACGGAAAATGGGACTGATTTCAGGGCTATTATTAATGTGATAAAATGCCCTTTGCTTTAGGAAGGTATTTGCCGAAGAAGGCTATAATAAAAGGCTTCTCTCGTGCATTTTTTATATTCTTCAATTAATCAAAAGCAGATGTAGAGGGATTGTTCAGACAGACACCTGTCACGGAAGTTAAAATATGGACATCATTAAATAATTTGTGTTGTGATTTTTTGTTGCTGTTGAGATAAATTACAAACCACGAATTCACATGCTGTATGATACGTTTATTTAAAAATTGGGCATATATGTATTCCCTGAAAAAAAATCAGGCTTTGAGTTATTGTTCCCCAAAATGAAATGTATGGTTTCTAAAACTTAATTTTGAGTTTTTAACCTATTTCTCCTCTGAGGAATAGGGCCTTGTGAATAGCGTACATTCTTCATATCACATTCAAAATCTAATCTGGTTTTCTTAGCAATCACATGGATAGGTGTAAACAGATAAATAGTCACCATCCACTGTTGACTGCCATGGCTCATTTTTCATCTTTTGAAATAAAAGCCCAGGAGAATTTTTGTCAGGATAAATTGGAGATAAAAAAAAAATTTCTCTTTTGAAGTAGATACTTTGAACATGGCAGATTTGTAGGGAATTTTCTTTTGTCTTTGACTCCTTTTAAGATTGAGATGGCTCTATAAAATTAGAATTTTGGTTACTATAGACAGTGTTTATCTGAACCCGAAATTAAAGAACCGCTTTTGAGCTAGCACTGGAGTTGTTTTAGCTTTTGAAATTTCAGATATATTATCAGGTTTAACACTAAATTTAAACATTATGAATTAGTTGACTTTTCCCTTAATTAGCCACAGCTACATTCCTATATAAAAGCTAAAATTACGAATACTTACATTTCCCTCTAACAAAGTCTAATTATATTATTACCTCAAATAATATCTCCTTAATGGTTCTTTGAACAATACCACCTATTTTTTCTTCCTCCACGCAGACCTTTCATAAATAACACAGTCTGCATCAGGACAAACAGTACATTCAGCATGTTTTGCAAAATAGAAAAAGGCAAGCTGGAAAAAGCAAATGACCCAAACTTCTATATTCCCAACACGCTCCAAGACCGCTTTCATGTAGAATTCACAATGGACACGTACATTGTTCGTTGGAGTATTTTAATATTTTTTTCATACAATGCCATCTATCAAATATCCAAAGAAGGCAAATTACTCACAGGAAAGAATCCGGAAAAGCTCAGAAATACCAAGCTACCCACGGTGACATCATGAGAATAAAACTCTCAGGGAATAATAACAATACTAACTACTAATCAAGGAAACATGGTGCCAAATTAGTGCTCACGTTAAAATGGACCTCATTTATTTAGGTGGAAAAAAAAAACAACCCTTATCAATTCTGCTCCATCTTCCTTATTTAAAACAACGTGAAACAACACTTGCCTAAAACAAATAAAACAACGCTTCCAGCAAATCCCTCAAGGCATTTTAAATCCTACATAGGCTACATAGGAATTAAGGAGCATTACTCGGACTTTCGAATGGCACAACTACAGAATTATTATCCATTGAGTTATAAGAAATGGTTTCCCCTCGAGTTCGGGTTTGTTTTTCTTTCCCAGCAGTCAACATCTCACCCAACTGAACAGTCTGGTAAAGCCAGGTGCTTGAGTTTCACTTTTCCAAAGGAATTCTGTTCAGAGAATTGCACTGCAGCGTGGTCACATGCGTTGCTCTTTAATACAAGTTTCTTTCTTTCCCCAAATCCAATTTCGTGCTATACTTATTCGTTTCGTGAAGGACGACCCGAGTTCACTGAAATAAATAAATAAATAGAAACTCCTTATACGTGCTACGTGCCATGGTCCATGGGCATAAATAACACAGCGTGAATTCAAGTACACATCCTTTTCCCATTTGTTTCCATTCTCGGTGCCAACTTTGGCTCAATAAACAATGACCTTCAGCTTAGTATGAAGGAAGCATCCAGTACATAATGCACGGAGCGATGCCCCTTCAAAGAATGAAACCCTTCAGAATGGCCAAGGGCGAGAATAAAACAGAAGCTCGTGAGAGCAGAATACTGAAGGAGGTAGTTTCAAATTCACCTAAGGGGACGACAGCCACTGTGTCTGAGTCAGAGAAGTGTTTTTCGAGCCCGGTTTTGCCGATCCCTTTTAAAAACATGACCCAGGAATAAGCCTGGAAGATATTCATGAAATGAGGACTTTAAATGGTCATAGAATTGAACGAGATCAGAGATCTCCGGACTCATTCTTTATCGCACGTGTTCCTCCGCTACTCCAGCAGGAAAATGGAGGCATTAATCCTTTCCACATTTCTCAAAAGCATGTTTCGAGGATTATAGAATTCAAGGTGGCAAAGGATCAAATTGCTATTTATCTAGGACTCTTTCTAACTGGTGGGGCATCATATGGTACACTGAAAGAGCTTATTTACTGAATCCCCAATTGAATTGGCCTTAGAGAGTTAATACAACATCCACGGTGACAAATTTACTCACTAGAAATAAATTGCATTAGTTCCATTATTTGTAAAGCACTTTCCCATCTGGGAAGAAAGTTACAGCATAAATCCCATTCTGTTCAGCAGCATGGCTGGAAGGTATCAACCTTTTATGAGCTAGGAAAGTCAGGTTTTTTCCTCCTATTAATTTGCTAAGCATTCTCTGCCCCACGAGCTTTAACACACCGGAAGTACAGCAGCTAGCAGACAATGAGGACGAGAGGAAAGAGGGGGGCCTTTTCCGTGGAGGCTGGTTTCCCAGGATTTGGAGTTGACTTTGGCTCAAAACAGGGCCCTTGAGTTAACAACCAGGAGAGTCACTTTAGTTGAGACTTACTTCCAGGTAAGTCTCAAAATTTGAGCATCTCAAAATTTTAGTACCTACAGCATGGTCTCAGGCGTTCCAGAATCTTGAGGTTCTCTCTCCCCAAGCATGTCCACAGAGGCAATATTATATAACACCAACCCAGTGATCTGAGTTCAAGTCTTAGTGCCACCTGGCACAGAGCCTGGCCACAAGGAACCTACTTAAAGGGGAAATTAGAATCCTCAATCAGAGATAAAATAATAATAATAATAACAGCCATGACTGGAGTCAGGGGATTGAGGAGGTTTTGCAGCTGGGCTGGCAGCCCTGTTCAAGGCGAGGGTGGCTTTGACCCGGGAGGGAGCTCACGTCAAAGAACTTTGAAACTGGTTTACTCCGTAAAGAGCTGGTTAGGTGGCAAGGAGGCTAAAAAGCCCAATCTGGCACTAAAATAAAAAATGTTTTTTGCCTCTTTTTTCGACCTGTTGTTTTGTTCCCCCAAATACAGTGTGAGATATTTTAGGAACTCAAAGGAAAGGGTTCCTACTCCAACTGAGAATGTTGAAGTTCATCATTTTCAGTTATCTCATCTGGTGCATTTCATTCCTTTCAATGTTATTCAACACTGTTCCACCACTGCATGGAAAAACATCCCCAACACAGGCAGTTTCCCTTTAAGAAAAGATTCTCGTCCTGCTTTTCGGATGGTCATTCAATGATACAAACCTGGAGGACTGAGATAAATTGCTCCTGGAACATTTTCCTCTTGGAAAATCACAGATGAGACTAAATGAGACATTTTATATATATAGTAGCAAACAGTCATAGGTACATTTCATTTTGAAGGTCCCATCTGTCTTGCAACCCAAACAGGTTTTGACACCGCAATGACTGTAGCCCTTCAGGACCTAGGAAGAGCCAGGGATGCACAGAGGACGCTGACGAACTCACGATATTTTTACTGTTCGGGTATTTTAAAAAGCAAAAAATATAATCAGAACTGTAATTAGGCCTCTTGACAGATGCGACCACTGTATTTTGCAAAGTAAAACTTGAATACTCCAGCCCAGCATTTAAATATAACTGTGGCTTTTATAACAAAAGAGAACCAGCAAAGCTTTTTTTTTGGCCAGGATTAGAGTTTTAATTGATATCATTATAGCTCAAAGTTTGAACATGATGGGAATAATGACTCTGGTGTTTTTCAGCATCTTATTATTCATTTTACATCTTTATGTCAGCTATGCGCTCAAGTCCACAGAGTCTGTAATATTTAAATTAATAATGTAAATTTAACTATTGCCATTAAAGCAAAGAGCTAATTAGGTCCCTGCTTGCTGACTGGCAGTATGATGCAATGAGTAAAATGGCTTGAGCTGATAGCTAACACTGCCAGGAAAATGCGAATTGAGTTCACTTGAGATTAAACAACCTCCAAGACTACAGAGGAGGGGAAAATTAAAAGTGTCTCATCTCATTTTTCTTAAAAAAAAAAAAATCCACGAAGAGACACAAATAGCTCATTAAGCTGCTCAGAGCAAGGTTTCTGAGATGTTATGTGATTATTTGCGCCTTCCTTCCATTCCATGGTTTTTCTTCCAAGTTTCCGGTGGAGATGCAGTTTTTCTCAAGCATCAGTTAGAGTGCTGGCCTTCTTCCACAGTTTTCACCTTCTACGCCGGAGAGGCTAACAAGCCGAACTTTACCTATTTTATAAACACCTCTTTTAAGTAAGCCCTAGCATTAAAAAAAAAAAAAAAAAGTTTGAATGATATTTCTCTCTCCTTTTTTTTTTTTTTTTTTTTGGCCATTATTCTCATTTCAGAAAAGCAGCCCAAAACAAATAGCAGAAATGGAGAGGAGAGGCAAAATCATGCTTATTTCAAGTTCAGGTAAGGAAAGTCTGGCCTGGAACGTGTAGAAGTAGAAAAATGGGGCAAAAAGGCACAAGCACGCACAGGTCTCCCCGCTGTCTGAAGGGAGAGCATTCCTAGGAAATCTTGCATCAGCCACGGCAATATAAGTAAAGCAAAGAAGCAATTGCCATTAATTAATATGGAAAAATAGTTGGGCATTCCCAGCCCCCCAAAATAACCTCTCATAGGTTTTTCTGGTACCTTAGGACACATCTTGCTAATGGATGCACAAAATAAATGGAGATAAAGCACAGATGCCCTCAGACACTGTTCAAAGCTAGAGCCGCTTGCTGCTGAGATGCCGAGTGTGGTCCCGGGAAGGAGCTTGGCGGGGTCGCTCTTGCTGCCTCAAAGTGTGTGTTGCCGCCGCTACAACGGCTCGCTGCAAAACGCTGTTTTTGCTTTTGGCTTTTTTTCAAAAAAGTGCAAATCCTCTTCAGATTTCTTTCAGTTAGTGAAAACAGGTACTAATTAGGTGTTTCATAAAAGCCAAGTGGCATAATGCGAACTTCTGAAAAGCAGGGAACACCTAGACTCCATTTAATAGAGTAAAGCCTTTAATGATGGTCAGAAATAAAGCAAGGGCTTTCTCACGCTGGGTTTTCCTCTAGAAATGAGCATGGGCTTGTTCCCTGCTGCAGACTGGTTCAGTGAGAGTGCTTCCAGAACGCTGCAAGAGCCCAGCCTCTTCCCCATCTCTCTGGCTCTGCCATAGCTGGTGGGCTGTTTGCACACCTAATGGGAAGCCACGGTGATCTGCCTGAAGATACAATGGAGCAGTAATTGGATGTAGAACGAGGGGACTTGGCTCCACATGCTTTATAAAAATAAGTGTTTTTTTTTTTTGTTTTTTTTGTTTTTAAGGTTTTATTTATTTATTTGATAGAGAGCGAGAGAGCCCGCAAGCAGTGGGAGTGTCAGGCAGAAGGAGAGGGAGAAGCAGACTCCCTGCTAAGCCGGGAGCCCGATGCAGGGCTGGAGCCCAATGCGGGGCTCGATCCCGGGACCCTGGGACACTTAACGACTGAGCCACCCAGGCGCCCTGAAAAATAAGTTTTGAATGTAATAAAAGGTGAACGTGTTCACTGAGGGATAGTTTCATATGCTGTGTGAAAAGACTGTTTTTAAGAACGCTCTTACTCTGAGAAAATCAATCATTTAATTGGATCGCTACAGCCTAACACCATTAAATGTTTGCCTCATTTAATTTTATCAAATGACAGTTCATATATCCGTGCTGATGAATTCATTTGCTAAGCATACTTTCTCACAGCAAATTTACTCATGCTCTTCTACATTCTCAACCTTCTCCCTCCCTTTCTCCCTGTTTCTAAAGTGTCTTAGCATGATTCCCCAAGAAGTTGTTCTGGTTGTCCATCATGGAGGAAGGCTCTCCCATGACCAATAGTGAAGAACCCTGTTGACCAAAAGCATTGTTTACCTTTATCTCCAGCTTGGCAAGGAACTGGCTACTAAAGTGACAGATGGAATAGGAGTTTTAATTACTAAAAGGCTCTGCTTACTAAAGGTACTGGCCAAATTATTCTTCTGGAACTTGTCCACATGGCATTCATGTTTTCTGTTTCAGACCAAAAATTACTTTTTATTTTAAAAAACTGGATTGTTTAACACTGCTGGAAGCAATGTTGCATAGTGGTTTATAAAACTAACAGCTGCTATGTACTGAGAGGTTACTATGGTTTCATACACACAAGGTCACCTGATTTTCAGGACAATTTCATGACTGACTTTCAAGTCAGACAGATGAATTGCACTGCTTTGGAACTTAGTTTCTTTATCTGTAAAATAGGATAATAATACCTCGTTGGATTTTTGTGAGGATAAAATGAAATCACGCATGTAAATTGACTAAGAGCATAACCTGTAGCCTCAAAAAACTGTGCTTACACTAATCATTTATTGGGAGGCGTGAGGCTATTGTTCTGTGCTACTGGGATTTGGTAGCTACAGTCCAAGAGCCATCTACCCATTACGTTTGAAGAGCAAAATTGGCTGGCCATTTTGAAAATAACACCCTTTCTTTTTTTCTTTTTTTTAAGATTTATTTGTTTGAGAGAGAGCACGCACGAGAGAGAGTGGGTGGGGGGTGGAGGGAAAGGGAGAGAATCACAAACAGACTCCATGCTGAACATGGAGCCTGAGGCAGAGTTCGATCTCATAACCCTGAGATCATGACCTGAGCCCAAACCAGGAGTCGGACACTTAACTGACTGAGCCACCCCGGCACCTGAAAATAACTCCCTTTCAAGAGAGGGCTGTATTAGAAAGAGTCTGTTAAGTTTGTTCTTTCAAACCTTCCTCCGGGGTGGATGTCATTGCAGAATCCTTCTGAAAATTCCCAGTGGGCCCTCAGAATTGAGCTGCCAATATACCCTTGATTCGATATGCCAGTGTGAATTAAACCACAACCCTACTGATAGATATTTAGGTTGTTGTCAGTTTTAAGATACTTTAAATCATACTGTCATTAATATATTTATAATCATATTTTTCTTACCTTCTGGATGATTTCCTCAGAAAAGATTCCTGGAAATAAAATATAATGATTGGGTTAAAAAATTGAACATTTTTGTGGATCTTGATATATATTTCCAAATTTCTTTCCAATTGATAATGCATTGTGCAAATAGAGTTTTACCAAACTCTAGAATAAGCTTGAGTTCTTTTCTCTTATAGAAAATCTCCAGCTCAAAACTATTTGCTAAAAGAGCACTGCATTGAATGATATAAGTGCCTATTGGAGGATACAATAATGCAATATGTTACCCAAACTCCCAAGAATCCCTGGAAGTTGGAAGACAAGGAAGAATTGCCATGTTAGACACAGGACCTGTGGTTGTTCTGAAGAACCATATGAAAATCAGACTAATTCATAGGAACACAAGAAGACAAGAAATAGCTAACATTGATTAAGGTCTTCCTATAAGCCAGGTCCATGCTTAGCTCTTTACAGGGATTGTCTCATCAAATCCTCCCCAAATCTCCATTTTACAGTTGAGAGAAATTTCCAAAGGGAAGGGATGGTCCATAATAATCAGCTTAATTTTTTTTTATCCAGACTAATAACTAATAACCACAGTATTTTCTCCAAAAGTCATGTGGGGCATCAGAGGTGATGGGGGCGGGGAGTAGAATCATCTATGGGGTTGAACAAGGAAGAAAAGGAGGAAGAAGAAAGGCAGTTGAACTGTTCCCCCTCCAGAAGCCTTTGGAGGTGTTTATTCCACCATGATTTTGATCCTTTGGGTCAGCAAGTCCCCTTGAAGCTTTGCAGAATGGAAACAGCCAACCCTCTGCAAACATTGTCAGGTACCATGATAGGAGTTAACAGTGCCAATGGGCTGGCCTTTTATGAAGCATTTTTCCATCTGGGAACCACAAACACATATACATTCCTGTCCAGATCAGACTCCTAAGCTTTCTAGTTCACTTTTTTTTTCCCTGAACAAGCATATTTATCATGGTCAACGTGAGAGAAATGCCCTTTTTCTGTGCAATTCTCTTTTGTCCCTCTCCCCATGGCCTAGTCCATCTAAAGAGCACAAGACTCGGTGACATTTTGTAGGATTTACCTCTGAGACTGGTGTCACAAAAGCAGCTGGGAGTATTGAATGTATCCAGGTATCAACCACTGTCGTGGGGGTTTTTCCATTGATTTTACTTCTGAGTTCACAGGAAGACCCAGTGTGCTAACTTTGACTCAATGCTGAGATGTAGGTATCCTGGGACAGTCTATATGGAGATAAGAAAAGGGAAATTAAGGGAGAAAAAGAGACTGCAGGCTACTTTCAAAAGTACAAATATGAAGCAGTGAGCTGAAATATCTTACCTGCTATATTTCAAAATAGAAACAGTCTTATCCCATTAAAATACTACTTTGTCAATTCCCATTGCTCTTAGGATAAAGCCCAAGCTCCTTAGTGGGGTATACACAGCCCATCAGTATTCTCTTCCTTCTTCCAGTGGCCACTGTGTGCTCTTGATGAGATACACCCTGGTCTCACCCATTTTCAGTGCTAGGATTGTGAAGCTCTCTTTGCCTTGAGGACTCTGTACCTGATGATTCCTCTTCCTTTAGAGGTTTTCTCCTCCTCCCGTCCTTCCTTGCTTGGCTACCTTAAATGCCATCTCTTTCAGGAAGCGCTCCCTGACCACCCAAGATCTGGTCATGCTCCTCTCCTGTGGGCTCCTATAAATGTCTGTGTACTCTATTCTTATCCAAGTGCTTTTCCCACCAATTGAAATTCCCTAGGGGTGCCTGGGTGGCTTAGTCAGTTGAGCGCCAGATTCTTGGTTTTGGCTCAGGCCATGATCTCTTAGGTCATGGGATTGAGGCCTGCATCGGGCTCCCCACTCAGCGGGGAGTCTGCCTGGAGATTCTCTCTCTCTCTCAAGTAAATAAATAAATCTTTTAAAAAAAAAGAAATTCCCTTTTGCATATTTTCCCCCATTGGACTGCAAGTTGCTGTAGGGTAGAGATTATGTCTTATTCAGTGTTTTCATGCCCATTCAGTGTTTGACTCAGAGAAGGTACTTCTCTGGTCATTAATGTGGAATTGTTGACTTGACGGCTTCTTTAGATGACATGTGCTTTCAGTAAAATGCACTAGCTGTATAGAAATTATTATCCCATTTCCTGTTTGTCCCACTGAATTGCAGGCTGTCTGAATACCTATCGCCACTACACATCTCTGTCTCTCTTACACACACACACACACACACACACACACACACACTCTCACAAATACACATACACTCACACAATTATTAAGCTACATAGTTGAACTAGAATCTTGCCTACCACATTACTCCATACTCAAAAGGCATTCTTTACACATCCACACAGCATTTATCCAGAAAACATGGCTACTTACTCTACGAACTATTCTAGGCAATTTGGTAAGGAATTGGTATAAGCTTAAAGGTGGATGATAATGTTCCATCCTCCTTCCATCCTAAATAGCTGGGTTTGGCTTCCCAAGTGGGATATGGGAACCCACAGAGAGGGCACTTCAGAAACACCTGGTTGGTTGGAGAAAGGCGGGGTGGGGGGAAGGTGTGCATTTTTATTGCCCTTATTGTTTCCAAAATTCAGCTAAGACCTGAATAAGATATACACAAAATGTATTATAGAAGCCGCCTATTATTCCTGAAGTTACTGTGAATGTCCCCAGGGCCTTGCGAATCATCGATGGAAAACGCAACATACTTTGAAAGAATTAAAATGGCTCAACTTCAAAGAGTGGCTTTGTTTAGAGCCACCCTGTGACATTTCTTTCGTCCTCCTGTCTGGTGTGGGGGGGGCACTACTTACCACCCAGCTCCTGCCCTCTGAACCCATCGCTTGTTACATTAAGGTAGGAAAGTTTTATGTGTATAATTTGTGAAGTTCTCTTAAGCAGATAGTGCTATATAAATGTGAAATGCTGTTATTAATAATAAAGTTTGGCTCACCTAAGAATACTGTAGAATTAAAGTAATGAGATTCTATTTTTAGGCAGACTTGCCAATAACATGCAAGTATGATAAGGCTGTGATTTAAAGCTCGCTTTAACCTTCCACCACTCCAAAGAGTACATTTTCTGAGCTGACTACACAGCAGTCAGCCGCCCCTAGCTCTATTAATGCTAATGGTGGATCCACACTTGAATCCCAGCATGACCAGCTAAAAATAGGCTTTGGTCTTTGAGACATGGGAGCACATCTCACAGATAACTTGCTTTCCCAAAATATAGATTGGCCTCTTCAGCCACCTCCCGTACCCTGATCATTGTCTTGGAAGTGATCAAAACGCTTCTAGAATGTGTTTTGAAATTTTCATATAATTATGTAAAGATATAGGATGAGTATGGGAGGCTCAGTTATGTTTATTTTCAGATGTGAAAAGATACTTGACAAAGGCCTGGGTTCAAAGTGATTCACAACTAGAAAAGAAGTCTCACTCCTCAGGAAGAAAAAAATAATTAGCTCTTCCTCCACTAATGTTCAGGTCAATGCTTTGTCAATAACAGTAACTCTTCTTCACCAATTTAGTGCAGCCTATAAAGATCGTTATGACTCATAATTACAGATGCAGATTTATGTCAAAATGCACATATAAATCTCTGGTTCTGGCTATGGGTCACCTCTTATCAGAAAAAAGATTTGTGTAAGGAGACACTCCCCTTGATCCCTGTGGGCATTTTTCTCCTTTCGACTTGGGGGCAGAATGATAAGAGTTTGCTACCAATGACACAAATATGACCCCAGGCACGTTACAGATTCACAGCAGGAGGGCGTGAGGAGCGGGCTGGCTGTGATGGTGGGTGACAGGGGAGGGTGATGTAGCTGTGGAGGTATACTTTCTGGGATTATTGCTCTCTGGCTCAGTGAAGACTACCTTTTTAACACCTGCAGGCCAGCAACTATAAATCAGAGGAAAGATGATTATCTGAACAGAGGGAGATCGGTTTTTAAAATGACTGAGACTTCCTGAGGCTGACGTCTACTGCTTGGTTCAGGGACACAGGGAAGTCTTAGACGTGAGGGGTTATCAAGTTCTGTGGAAGCCTGAGTGGTCAAATGAGATGTCAGTTTGGCCTTGCCCAGGATCCTCACATGCTAAGATTTGTTTTGTGACACATTTCCTGTTAGGAAATCTGAGTTTTGAAACAACACCTGGTCTCCAGAGAACAATCTCCCTGATGGTAGAGGGCAGGATTTCACCAGCATCCATGAAGGATGTAAAAGGTGCATTCACCCTGTCTGTGTGAACAGGAAACTGTTGAAAAACTGCTGGATCGTCTATTTAGTAAGTGTCCAAATGCTAGATCTGGGAGATTACTATGAGTGTGCCCAGAAATTCCCCTTTTTTCCTACCTGCAGATCTCAGATAAACAATAGATGTTTAATGTGGCAGCTCTCTGATAGTGTTCATAAAATACAGAGCAAGTTAATCACGTACCTACCCTATGACAAATAATTTCACTTCTGGGGCTACATGCAAAAGAAGCAAGTGCATGTGTCCCCAAGAAGATTGGCACAAGGATATTCATCACAGCATTATTCATAATAGCCCTAGTCCTGGCGACAGCCCAAATGCCCATCAACAGGTGAATGGATAAACAGACTGTCCTATATCCCTGCATTCGGCAGTAAAAGGAATGAACTACAGATACCCAGACACAGAAAATCTAAAAAATATTACAGTAAGTGAAAGCGGTCAGACAAAAAGCGTCCATAACGTGTGGTTCCATTTCTATGAATTTCAAGGACAGGCAAAACTAGTCCATGGGACTAGAAATCGGAATGCCAGTTACTTCGGTAGGGCGAGGGTTACTGACTAGCAAGGTGCACAAGGGAACTCTCTGGGTGATGAAAATGTTTTATACCCTAATCTGGGCAGCGGTTAACTTGATACATAACATGGAAAAAAAAATCACTGGGCTGTATACTTAAGATTTGTACATTTTACTGTTGGTAAATTATAGCTTAATACATAAAAAATTTAAAACGCTATCCGGAAAAAAAATACACGGTGCAAAAAGACATGTTCTCACTTTGTTAGAACAACCATGAACAGACAAAGATAAAATCATGAAGCTATTCTAAAGAGTAAATGAAAAAAAGGATAAATGAAAACACATGAACCTTTCACCTCTTCTTACTTTTATCACAGGACATGACAATGCTGGGGCTGAGGAAACTAAAATCATTATATGATGTGCTTGGGAATTCACCGAGAGCCCTTCAAAGGCTGGTTTTCAGAATGTTCTGTTAAATGAGGAAGTGCTTCATTTGCAAGTTTCTCCTTAGGAAATGGTGGTGTTTAAACATAAACAGTCAGGAAATAGATATTTTAGCTTGATTCATCACTTGCCTAAGCAAGAGATCAATTAGTTAATGATACTGTTGGCCTCAAGCATACTTCAGTAAAATGTATTTCATTCTCTTGAATACTTAGATCAATTGAGGTATGAGGCTATGGTATTTTTATGACCAAAAAAATTGATATTAAATACCATTTCCTATTTTCCATACAATACACCTCCGTTCTTTTGCATTTGTCTTTTTAGAAGGACTTTTCAAGTTGTTAAAGGAAGTCTTTGGGGTACTTGCCTTCCTGTGTTCCTGTGTCACTAATGAAACAAAGAAGGCTTATTTTTCAAGAACGATCATGACAGAGTTTCCACATGGCATCTGCTACGCATTATTCAGTTGACATATCCATTTCTGGAATTCTAATGTTTGCTGAAATTTTTAGTGACATTTATAAAATACTTGCAGAATTTCAAAACAGACCCTAGAGATCACCAAGTCCTTACCCCTCATTTAGGATGAGGGAACTGAGACCAAGAAAGGTTAAGTGACTGGCCCAGGGCTCAACTTCTTTGGCTGACTTCTCGTGTGGAATTTGGATGCTTTTCTTGAACTGCATGATAACAGCAGATTCTCTGATCAAAGAGATACCACCACTGCATTACTTGTGAGCACGCACGTATTTTATAGAATGGGAATCCATTTAAAGATGGTCCTTGGGACCTAGGATATTACAGAGTCTGGGAAATTATGTTTCCAAGCTCTAGACAGTTTCCCTCCGGGGAAGCTTGTATCACTAACATTAGGCTATGCCTATCTTTCTTCCCAGGAATACTGCATGGAGAAATCCATGGATCGATGTCATGTATAAAATGTGACTTGGGAGCTGCATTGCCTGGGTTCACTTCTGCTTGTGCGGCTACGAGTCTTGCGGCAGAGCTCCCTGCACTCCTAAGTTCAGGTTCCTCATCTGGAAAACGGGGATAATAAAGGCACCTTACCTCATTTTTTTTTAGGTTTAAATTAAATGATGTAAGTCAAGTCAGCGTGGTCCTTAATAAATATTCAATAAAGGGCAGCTATTAGATCATTTTGAAATTCCCAAATAGAAAATGATACTCCATTTTATTTTGCCCGATTTTCCTACTGGCACCATTTTGCACCAGCAGCTCGAAGCCCAGAACACCCCTGTCTCCTTGCTCAGCCTCTTCTCAGCTCCACCTCCCCCACCAGTACTGCTTTGTCCTCCACACACCCCTGTCTGCCCGATTTTCCATGGCATGCGCAGCTCGTAGTATGCATTTCAGCACTTGGCTCTCGGTTTTACAACTTCATCTGATTTAAGTTTTCCGAAGCCAAGGGCTATTAAATGCATTTCTTTTGCATCTCTAACAGGACCTGGCATAGTGTGAGGCATGGAGCAGGTGCTTGAAAACCATTGTATCAAAGAATTGAGATAGAGGGGCACCTGGGTGGCTCAGTCGTTAAGCATCTGCCTTCGGCTCAAGTCATGACCCTAGGGTCCTGGAATCGAGCCCTGCATCGGGCTCCCTGCTCCACAGTAAGCCTGTTTCTCCCTCTCTCACTCCCCCGCTTATGTTCCATTTCTCGCTGTGTGTCTCTCTCTGTCAAATAAATAAATAAAATTTTAAAAAAAATAAATAATTGAGATAGAGAAACTTCAAAATATTAAGCGTTGATTCCAGTGATGGTGGTAAATAATTGTAATGGAGACTTTCCATAAAATCATATTTTAAAAAATATTTTATATGGCAGAAGTACTGTAGCCCCAAACAAACAAAAACAAAACAAAAAACAAACAAAAATTAAAAAGCCCAAACCTTGCCTGGAGCAGAATTATGATTTTCATTATAATCCAAATTCTGAATAGATTGTGCTTTCGTTGGGTTCTGTTATAGTGCATGCTATCTAGTAGTAAGCCCGAACTCCTATTTTTGATTTATATATCAAATAATGACCCAAGGCCAAAAAAAAAACAGACAAAACCGTATCTCCAACTCTTGTTCATAGTCATACTCTTTTTAAATACCAGAAAGTAACAGAGCGAGCAAGAGTATACCACAGCAATGATAAGATTTATGGCTTATGGCTAACATTTTATATATATATATGTAAATAAGAGAAATAGAGATTGTCTTGTCAAATTTTTCAAGAAAGTGCACCAAATACTTGGGCTTTACGGTGATACTGTACTGAATCCTTCCATTCCCTTTTTTTAAAAATATTTTATTTATTTATTTGACAGAGAGAGAGCGAGAGAGGGAACACAAGCAGGGGGAGTGGGAGAGGGAGAAGCAGGCTTCCTGTTGAGCAGGGAGCCCAATGTGGGACTCGATCCCAGGACCCTGGGATCATGACCTGAGCCGAAGGCAGACGCTTAACGACTGAGCCACCCAGGCACCCACCTTCCATTCCCTTTTTGATGCTATGATTCCTTAGTGTCCGTTTCACAAAAGATCTTGGGCAAGTACATTTAAGAATGTAGAATTGTTTGGACAGCTGCCATTTACACTGAAACTTTAACCTCCTCGAGGCCTTGGTCCAATTTTGTGATTTATTGAAACAATAAATATTTTTTTCTGTTTACATGAATTCATTGCTAACTTAGGAATCAGGATTTTACTTGTTGTGTAATTCCTAGGTAGCAGCCAAGATGTCCTAAGTGCCAGTAGAAACAAAGCCAAACAATACATGGCTCCTCCACGTTCGGTTGCTAAGGGATGCTGCTTAGCAGGAAGAAGAATTGTTGGCATACCATGATGCAAAGGGTTTTGCTTAGCACGTTTGCTTACTCAGGGTGTGAGCATTCACCTGAAATTGTTAGAAGAATGCACATGCAAGCACACACTGTTAGTAACATACAGGGCATTTATGACATTATCTTCCAATTTTTCTTCATTCACCCATCTATTCAACAAGTATTGAATGCCTATTGTGTTACCATTGTGGGACACGGCACAAAATAAAACATAGACCCTCCCCCTGCCCACTGCCACTCTCTTGGAACCTCATTTTAAGAACTTCTCTTTCTTTGAAACTCTCAGACCTTGATCCTTGGAGCAAGGGAGATCCTTCGCCTCTGCCCATGATTAGGTTTTGACGACAGTAGCAGATAACTCTCTGCATTCCTGTGGCCAGCGTTTTCGTTTTAGCATTACTTGTTTTATGCTATGTTGACTAGACATGTCTCATACTTAAGTTATAGTCCAAACATATATTAATTACTTTTTTTAAAAACTGGTATCATTTCTTCAGAACCATTGCCGTGGAGGTGTTTTCTTAATAAAGTGTGTAATGGAAGCATTTTTTTCAATGAAGAAAACTGGAATTATTCACCTTGTGTGCCTGAGTGTCTGTGATACTTGGACAATTAGTAAATAGATTGATGGTCCCATTAATGTTTTGCAGAGGCTAGTGGTAAGTTTGTAGAGGTGAGTGTTGAGGGTAAATTGTCTTTTACTTCTTATTTTTATTTTCTTAGAGAGAAAGAGAGAGAGCGTGTGGGGGGGGCGGGCAGAGGGAGAGGGAAAGAGAGATCTTAAGCACGTTCCCTGCCCAGCGCAAGCCCGACGAGGGGCTCGATCTCATGACCCTGAGATCATGACCTGAGCCAAAATCAGGAGTCAGACGCTTAACTAACTGAGCCACCCAGGTGCCCCTGTCTTTTACTTTTTTTGTGTTCAAAAATACAATCCATTTATCGTGTTATCTGGCCCACTGATGTTTCTCTTTGCTATTATCGTATATGTTAATGATAGTATTTGGAGTCGAATGGTCATGACATGGACTTCCATGTTCAAATATGAGTGATGATCATAATGTAAAGATCACTACATTTTTGACTCTCAGCAGGGATGTTTAACAGAGTGAGTGGTTTAGTTGGCACACAAAAATTGGTAGCAACCTTCACTGTGCTCAGTGGAGCAGAACTCCGGACATCCTAAGGTGTTAATTGTTCCTTTAGGTGATGGTGATTTGACGAAATAACGGCAGAGGTGGGTTTCGTGATTAAGATGAAGTAGGATTTCTCTGCGGCACAGAAGTTATTTTCAGAACAGTTAATGACATGTTCATCTCTGTGGCCACAGTGAGATTAACAGGAAGTGGAGAAATCACTGCTAATTGTCAGTGTTCAAAAACTAGGGGGAATACACAAACCCTTTTTTGTTTTAAAGGGCCGTTTTTCTTAAGGACTACTCATGACTGCCCGACATTACCCCCACTCTAAAGAGGCAGTCAGTTGTTTCTATCACACATATGCATTTCAGAATAGAGAGCTATGTAGGAATGTAACTTGAAGCAAAGAGCAGTTGGGAAGCTATGAATTGCAATTATGAGCAGAAGCCATGGGTTGTAGCCAAAAATTGGTTGCTAGATTTACGAATCTGAAATAGATTTTGGAATATGCCTCTGTTTTCTAAACATTTCCAAAGAATTTCTTTTCTTTCTTGGAATTCAGAAGAAGATGACTCCCTTTATTGTTTATGGGACTGAACCAAATGAAAATAATAAAATAATTTAAAAATTAACAAATAAAAGCAGTAATGTTTATAGACTATTTTCCATTTGTCACATGTACGCAAAGTACGAAAACTGTTCTATTTAATTTCCATTTTAACCCTACGAGATTAGCGCATTTTAATGTCCCTTTAACAGCTGAGGAACTCGAGGCAGGGAGAGATTAGAACTCCCACAAGCTCACAGAGCTAGTACTTGGATGGAGGCTCCATGGCCTGTGCCTTTAACCATCTTTTTACAATGCCTCTCAGGTTTTGGCAAGAGAAAATAAAATTCTGTATTATTCTTTTTTATCTCACAGTGTTTATTCAAAGGTCAAATTCACATCTCTTCCAGATGGACAGTTGTGGTTCTTATGTGGAGGATGGTTCGTGGCTCTTTTCAAAGCCCTCTTTGACTGAAGGGGCTCATATCCAACTTCAAAAGTTGCCTAGTCTGAGTAGCTTAAAATTATCTGCTGCTTACTTGCAACCTTTTTAGTAAATACCCTCTGGCTTGGGGTGGCTTTGGTATTTCATATTTAGTAAAAGTGTCTGCTACCTGCCCTCAGAAAATCTCTTGGCTTTATGTCTCCCAGACTGCTTGTTGCTGAGGGCAACTTGTGGAATGGAGACTCTTAGAATTTCACTGGCTGCAGAAATTAAGAGTGACTACGACATTAAATGCAACAGCAGGTACTATAAATCTGAACTTTGGGGGAGAAAAAGAATAAAAGTAAAACATGGGAATGTATAGGCTGCTACACTGCCAAGTTGAAGACAGTTTTCCTAAAGAAGCAAGTAAGCCTTTCTACAAAGAAATCATTTTTTATTTTGGATTGCATTTAAAATGTGAAGGTACAATGCAGAGTTCTCAACAATTAATCATTCAGTCAATTTCTACAAAGCTATTTCATCTCTTTGGGGCACTTCTCTTTTTCCAATATTTAAAAAAATATTTTCTTGTTATCAAAGTAATTCACATTTATTGTAGAACATCTAGGAATAGATGGATAACCCCAAATATCACAATACAGAGATATAGACTGTTAACATTTTAGGATAGAGCCTTCCAACATTTCTTTTACACACACACACACACACACATAATTTTTAATGTTATCTGTTTTTGTCACTTATCAATATATCACAAAGTCTTTTCATCTTATTAATATTCTTTGATAGCCTCATTTAATGATGATTATATCATTTCTTAACCAAACCATTATGCTGGAAATTGAAATTGTTTCCAGTTTGACACCATTATAAATAAAGCTGCAATGAACACATTCGTAGTTAACTCTTAGTATGCATTCATGATTGTTGTCCTTAGGAGAAATCTCTAGAACTGGGCATGCTGACACCAAGTATTTGTAAAATAAACTTTCCAATTGCTCCTCCAAAAAGGTACCAGTTTACATTCACACTATATGGTATTTCTGATTTTCTTTGAATATTTTTGGTGAGCTCTTATTTCTATACCAGAAAAGCAGGGCCCCTCTTTACTTGTGTGTCCAAGTGGACAGTGGATGAGCTGAGGTGTTTGGTCAGTCACCTTTCCATTCATTTCCATTTCTACCTCAGGCTTTACATTTTGCTCTGTTGCACTTTGGTAAGGTTCTTGTAAAGGAGAGAGAAATGGTAGGGGAACAGGGTGAGGAAGGAAGTGAACACACTATCCTCAACCTGATTCTTTAAGATACAGAGTTTTCCTTGTGACAGGGTTATCATGGGGGATGGGGAGGTGTGCTCTTTATTTTTATTCATTTTCTGTAGTAACGGGCATTTGGAACACTACATTATAGTATATGAAAGGAACCTAACATTAAAAAAATCCTGAGGTGTTTCACAGAACTGCCCCTACTCAGTGTGTCCTTTGCATGGTGGCCTGGGCCTCCCTTTTGGCAAGAATCTGCTCCTCATCTGTGGTCAAGAATGGCTTACTCTTGTGAGCTAAAATGACTCTGGTCCTTAAAACCACAGAGAAAATCTTTCAAAATTGGGCTGGACTCCTGGAAGAGTGGTATCTGCCCTCAACTCTTAAAGGACTACTTCATCTTTAAGCAGCGATTTGAAAAATGAAATCCCAGCTTTTTATTTTTAGAAAGCACTTGGAATGATCAATCATTTTTCTTTCCCACATATATCATGTATGAATAAAATAGGGAGGCATAAACTAGTAGGGTTCTATCTCAAATATACTAAAACAAAACAAAATCACTTCTTCAAATAAGATGTCTATTTTGGATAAAAACAGTGTTGTTTTATGGCACCAGTCCTTCATTATCTAGTTATGTCTAAGTAATAAACTACAGGGCAAACTGCTTTAATTCTACATAATTTACTTGTGGAGTCACACGGAACACATATACTGTTTTCCTTTCTTTTCTTCTTGTGAACAGGCAAAAGAAATAATTTAGTGTGAAAAATCCTGAGGATTAGATCAATTGATGTGGTTCATTGACCACAAAGAAGAAACTGGAGCTTTAATAATAATAATCTAGCAAACAGGTATAGTTATAGCAAAACTATGTTTCATAACCCAAATAAAAACATAAATGTTGGCCAAATGCCTCCAGAGTAGTTGACAGAAATGGGCTTAGTCCAAGGCATGTGGAAACCAGAGTTGTCATGTGTTAACCCTAGAGACAACTGAAAGCCATTTGACCTATGGATTGATTGAAAATGTGCAAAATGTGGATTGGCTTGATGGACATTCCAAACTCAATTATTTTCAAAGGAAGGTTTTCTTCTATTACATCCATTCTTTATAAAAGAAACTGATGTCACTACATTTTACTGTGTCCTAAATGTAACCCTTTGCCAAAACCCCTCAATTCAAAACAATTTATTGCATGTCATATACCTCTTCTTAATCTAGACAAATACAGCTGTTTCAGATTCCATAAGAAGATTTATTAATACATATTTTTTTTTGTATTTTGACTTGTTCACCATAATTAGCCCATGTGTGTTCCTAATTCAGTAGTCTTCACTGAACAGTGAATTTTTAGTGATGAAAAACTTTATCAAAACATCAATCCCTCCACCCATGCTCCTGGGAGAAAAGAAGACTTTGGAGCTATAAAAATACACTCTGGTGCTGGGTTTGTTAATACCATTGGAACATTATTACAGACCATAACCAGGCCAATGAACAACCTCACTCATTTGTAGTTAGAACAGTCCTAACAGGCCTGTGTATTTCACAGAATGGTAGCCAGTCAGAGCCAAAGTAGCATACCGATACCTAAAGGAAGCATTTTCCCAAACAAGGAAATATAAATTTCTTATCCCCTGTATCTCAAGGATATAGGCACAATGTTGGAAAGAAAGCAGTTTAACATTTTTGGCTGATTTAAGCTTCTCTGATTCCTTGAAATAATAGTAAATACTTCTACATTCTATCTAGAGTTGAAATCTCTAGGTCAAGCCCAAGAAAAAGAATCATGCGAAGCCATGGTTCTCAGACCCTGATACCATTGAAACTCTAGGAGTCTGGCCAAGGTGCCTCCGAAGTTCTGGGGCAGGGGTACTCCTGCTTCACGCAAAACAGGCCTGCTTTTATATGACCTCTATCTTGGGCCTCTTTCTCACGTAAGGGAAGGCTTCCTTAGCAGTAATAACAGTGACAACAATAACAATCATAGAAAAGTACCAGTATCACTGTAAAACTGTGTTTTAAATAATGATAAATTATGACCAGAATCTTAACCATAGACACCAACACTGAAAGATGGTCTAATACTTTTACAGACTACATTTTGAAAGAGAGATTAGAGAAGCCTTGTGCCTAGCCCCTAACAGGTGCTCAGTAAATGTTTACAGAATGAATGAATCAGAATTACACCAGTGGTATGAAAACCTAAATTCAAATCATGATTCCTTGAGGGATTCTGGCTTCCTCTCTGGGCCTCTGTTTCTCAAACCGATGATCTTTGAGGCTAGTTTTGAGATCTCATCCAACTCTGCTTGGAATTATGATCAGAAAAATGTGTGTTGTGTTGGAAAGGAAGTTGTAAAGGGAAAGAGCAAGTTTCGAATGCTAAAGGTCAGACAGGTCAATAAAGATCAAGCCACCAACAGCATCTACAATATCCAGCACAGCCTGCTTAGAAGGCTGAATATCACTTTGCTGGTCACAAGCAGTTGCACACACATCCTAGGAATACCTTCAGCCCCATTTTAAAAATGGGAAAATGGAAGTTTGGCAAGGCAGGTGATTTTCTTTTTGTCACTCAAGTGGCAGAGCTGACACTGGAAACTGAGTCTTTGGACTCCATTGCTCCATGGACTCAAATATAGGAAAAGCTTTTATAACCTATTCTCCCATGTGGGAGGTCATTCACGTGGCAGAAGGATGCCACAGAATTGGGGTGGCCTAGTTCTCCTCTTCCAAGAAGGAGGCCCATAACCTAAATCTCATTATTTCTGATCCAGAGTCTCATGCATGAAACTTTATGGTCTCTTGAAAGGTGAATGAGTAGGCTTGATTCACTGGAAGTCAGAACAGCTTTTTTAAACATTTGAGAATCAAGATAGGTAGTCAGTCTGCCTTCTAAAATTTTCTTATGGATGTCACCATCAGAAAAATTTATCTTAGCTTAGTGTACTGCAGAGTGTATTCAAATCCATCACATCTTCAGATCCAGTCATGGTTAGCTGAGGGCTTTAGCATTAATCCCAGCTACATCTTAATTGATGTGATCTTGGAAAGTAGTGATTTGTTTTGCTATCACCAAATTTCATCCATTTAAAATAGGTCACCAAGACATCACCTTTTATGAGGTTATTTTTACCACCTCCCTCTTTTTGGGCTGCAGTTTTGCAGGTTATTTTTCTTCTATGTATTAAGGAGAGGAGTTCAGAGTGCTGAATTTTGTTTATTGAAGAAATTGGCATCTTTGAATCCTGAGTAAATAAGAAATACAAAATGTGAAATAATGGAATACCTTAACTGGTCAAGAAAAGGTAAATTCTAATTTTATAATATCAATCAGGAAAATCTTAAATTGGAAAAAGTTCTTCATTTCCTAGTTTTTTTGTAAATTGGTATGATCTATACAGGTAAGTTTTAAAAATCACCCCATTATACTTTAATAGTCCCTTTAATGTGAGTGTATCTGCATGTGTGTAAATATACATACATATTCCACACTTATTCTAGCATAAAAATGAATCATTGATGGCTTTTTAAAAAAAGATCTTGTCCAATAACTACAGTGTCTGGATGCATGAACAAGATAATCTTCTGCAAATTAAATATAGTAAATGGGCTATGGGCATTAAGGAGGGCACCTGTTGTGATGAGCACTGGGTGTTGTATGTAAGTGATGACTCACTAAATGCTACTCCTGAAACCAATATAACACTATAAGTTAGTGTAATGTAACAAACACTATATATGTTTGTTAACACTATATGTTAACAACTAGAATTTAAATAAAAACTTGAATAAATAAATAAATAAATACAGTAAACAAACAGTAACTATATGCCCATTAACAAACTAATAATTGTAAGTTCTAACTTGTTCTAATTATTTCTAATAATCTCTGTAGAGACTAATATCTCAAAAAGTATGTATGTGTTGATGATAGAAAGCAGGTTGAAAGTACTGATTTATTACAACCCTTCATTAAGGTTAAAAGCATTCCAGTGAGATGAAGACATCTGCCTTGTATTTTCACATTGCAGAAGAAAAGTTAAAGACAGGAAGAACAAAAAAGAAAAAGAACAATGTGTCAAGTTGAATTCAAGCCAGGTTTGAAGAAAACAATGCTATCGTCATCTCTGTAAGTTTTCAAGAAAGAAACTTCCCCATGCTCATGACTACCATTTATTATTATGCTATCAAATATGTTTAATACTGTATATTAACAACAAAAATTATGTCCCTCAATTATTTTTCAAATTTTTATGGACAGTTAATCAACACATGTATCTTTCAATGTCTTTTCTTTTTAAAAAAAAATTAACAAAGAAAGATACTACCAGAAAGAATCAAGGTTGGTTAATTATGCAATGTATTGGGAAAAGATCTTTTAAATGGACCATTTCTTTCCTCTTCTTTCAGAGGTGGAACTGGCTAAGGTTGGCAATTATAGGGTTTAGTGAATAGTCACTTTATATCTTGGAAATCAAAGGAAAAGGCCACTGGAGAGAGGCTGAACTTAGCTGTTGCAGGGTTTTTATCTCTCTGAATGAGTGCTACTGACAGGAACCATATGTGTTACATAACATAGCTGAGGAAGAGAACATGGGTGGTTTTCCAAGGAGCTGTGACCCGCCTGTGTATGCATGTCTATTTTTGAACACATGAGCAAATCTGATGTATTTATGATATTTGATAAACACTTAGGACCTCGTGTGAGCTTGGGGACTATGTGTTTCTCTCATTTAAAAGATTATATGTGAATATTCAGGCTTATTTTGCCTTAGAATTAAAATCAATCTTTGCGCTTTTTGGTGCTTGTCACTACACAAAAACATTTGTGAAAGTGTGAAGCTTCCTTTGAAATGGCAGAAGAAAGCTTAATTGGTTCCGAGTTAAGCTTGTATTTAGCCCACTTAAAAATAAAAAAGCAGTTTAAGCAGAGTTGATGATCACTCAGAACAATCTCATTGAAGTAACTGAATGAGTTTACTTCATATTGTCGTGTCAGGATTCTTGAATGGCAGATATTTTCCCAGGAAAAGCAAATGGAAGCGATATTTTAATTCATGTTTTTGTGGCATATCCTTTTCCATTATTTATTTTACTTTTCTCATTTTTTATTTATACATGGCATATCCTTTTATTTTTAACCTACCTATATCACTATATGTGAAGTGTGTTTCTTATAGAAAGCACCTAGTGGGGAGCATGATTTTTCAATCCATTCTGGTAATCTCTATTTTTTGATTGATGTGTGTAGACCATTTACATTTAATGTAATTATTGAGATGTTTAGATATAGGTCTATCCTTTTATTTTTTTTTCTTTTGGATTACTTGAACTATTTTTGACTATTCCATCTTAATTTATTGTGTTTTTAATTCTATCTTTTTGTATAAATTTTTAGTGGATGGTCTAAGGATTATAATGTATACACTTAACTTTTCATAATCTATTTAGACTCAATACTTTACCATTTCAAGTAAAATGTAGAAAACTTACCACCATATTGATCCTTTTATACTCCCCTCCTTGATGTTGTAGTTGTCACGTATTACATCTACACACATTGAAAACCCTATCAGACAATGCTATAACTTTTCCTCTTCAACCATCAGTTTCTAGGAACTCAAGAGAACAGTTTGTTACATGTACCCAGATATTTTTCATTTCTATTGTATTTCTCTCATTCCTTGATGTTCCAAGTTTCCTTCTAATATCATTTCTCTTCTTCCTGAAAAACTTCTTTAGCAATAAATTGTCTTAGTTTTCCTTTGTCTAAGAATGTTCATTTCACCTTCACTCTTTTTTTTCTCTTTTTAAAACTTTATTTCAACGTAACTATGCTTACAGAAATACACTCATATTGGTTAATAGAAGGCAATTTAAATTTAACTTATCCTACACAATTTGGACCAAAGACTTGGTACATGGTTTAAGCTTAAAAAAAGAGAGAGAGAGAGAGAGATTTGCTTCACCTTCATTCTTAAAGATATAGATATAGATTCTAGATATAGAATTCTGGGTTGATAATTCTCTCCTTTCAGTACTTGAAAACTACTGTGCTACCTCCCACTGGTCTCCATGGTTTCTGATGAGAAATCTGCAGTCATTAGAATCTTTATTCTCCTATAGATAATATGCTGTTTTTCTCTGGCTGCTTCCAAGATTTTTTCCTTGCCTTTAGTTTTCAACAGTTTGATTATGATGTGTCAAGGCATGGATTTGAGTTTGTTCGATTGGGGTTCACTGAGATACTTGAATCTTTAGGTTTATGTCTTACCAAGTTTGGGAAATTTTCAGGCATTATCTCTTCAATTTTTTTTTAAAACATCACTCCCTCTCTCTTCTTCTGGGACTGAATTGACATGAATATTAGGCCTTTTATTATTTTCCCACTGATACCTCAGTCTCTGTTAATTTTTTCAATCTTTTCAATCTTAGTTTCTCTATGTTGTTTAATTTGCATAATTTCTACTGATCAGTCTTTACATCAGACTCTACCTTGTCATCTCCATTCTGCTATTGAGCCCATCCATTGAGGTTTTTTTTTTTCAGTTATTGTATTTTTAGTGCTAAAATTTCCATTAGGTCCTTCTTTATATTTTCTGTTTTTCTGTTCAGACTTTTTTCCCTTTGCTTTAAAAGAGTTTGTCATTGCTTGTTGGAGCATTTTTATAATAGCTGCTTTAAATTTTATCAGATAATTTGAATTTACATGTCATCTTAGCGTTGATGTTTATTAATTGCCCTTTCCCATATGAGTTGAGTTATCCTGGCTCTTCATATGCCAAGTAATTTTTGATTGGAGTCTGGAAATTGTGACTATTATACTATGAGACTCTGGATCTTATTTAAAACTTATGAATAATATCGATATTTTTGTTTCAGTAGGAATTTGACCTGATTATTTTCAAGCCATAAGTTCCAACTTGCTTTCTATGGACTGTGGTCCCAATGTGAGTTCAGGTTTTAAAACCCATCGCTATTCAGATCTGTGCCATGAGTGTACCACCCAGTGGTAAATCTGAGACCTGGGTGAAAGTCTATTCACTTTTCAAAGTTTTATATATACTGATTAGGATGAGATTCATTCATGTGCAAATCTTGGAATCTCCGAGTTGGTAAATAACTTTATGGGGTTGCTTTCGTGAGCACTTCCTTTTCCACAATCTCCCTACTGCTTTCTGCTTTCCTGGGACTCCTCTTTTGAAGCTTTCAGTCAGGAAGCTGGGATTGTGCCATGCATTTCTATAGCTGTGTCTACCTCTGGGGCGATGTGACAGGGAGACAACAATGGTAAACTCACACCAGTTCGGTGGCACTTTGAATGTGGGTCTTCTTCCTCACTTTTCTATTTACTGTTTATTTTCCAGAGTCCTCAAATAACTGCTCCCCACATTCTGTCCAGGTTTTCCACCTGTATTCAGATGGAGAGCAGAGAATAATGTGCTTTCTCCATTTTAGCCAGAATCTAAATCTGGAGAGTGACACTTTAAAATGACACATTTTGTTATAATAAACTTGTCAATTAAAGTTTCAGGGATAGTATCCTCAATAATTGCGGACATTCAATTTAAAACAGAAGTTTTCAGATATTTAAGTCTTAAATCCCTTAATGTTATAAAGAAAGGCATGCTTAGGTAATGAATCAGGAAATAGCTGTGACAAAATCAATACAGTGTCATATAAAAAGACAGGTGTGACAGTATAGATTTATTCATGTTCCTGCATAAGATGCACATGCAGCCCTAAAATTTGCTTATTCTGATTCTTGTGTCTTGTCTACATGGTGGTTGCATAATGTATCATAATAAGGTATGATGTGAGATATTTTTAGCTCACAAATAATCCTTTTGTTTGTGCGCATATGTGTGTGCATATGCGTGCATGGTCACATGCACACACACACACACACACACACACACAGCTTTGTCCTCAAAAATAACTTGTTTGGAACTAAACTTTTCTGAAACAGTGGTTCTCAAACTTTTAATATGCTCTATCTCCAGAGTTTTTGATTCAGTATTTCTGGAATGGCGTCCAAGAATGTGCATTTCTAACAAGATGATGGTAGATGATTCCAATGCTGCTGGTTTGAAGGCCACAGTTTGAGAACTGCTACCATAAAGAATGAACAGAGCACACCAGAATTCTATGTGGCCCATCAAAAGGCAAAATTGATGATTAAATGTAAAATTTGTGACTTTCTATTAATTTTGTGAGATTTACCAAGAACAAATTCATTTTGTCCTTAGGTAAAATCACAATTACTTTAAATTGATGGGAACTTAAATGTTTTCAGTCAGTCAACTGCCATTATAAATATGTATTCACAAACAAATGCTTATGCAGTATACTCATAATATTGTTATAATATACTAATATTAACATTACAAGCTGAAATAAGAATAATTCATCCAATCAAATCATTTGGCTTCATTAATATTGAATTTTTTAAAATTAATTACCTTAATTGGTACTCACACAATTAGGTTTTATTCTCCTTTAATGTATAGCAGGGATTGGCTTATGGGCCAAATCTGCCCCATGGCCTGTTTTTGTGTGGCCAGTAAGCTAAGAATGGTTTTTACATTTTTTAAGTGTTCTTTAAAAAAAAAAAAGAGGAAGAAGGAGAGCATGCCACAGAAACTATATTTGGACCACAAATTCTAGAAAGTTTACTATTTAGCCCTTAATAGAGAAAGTTTGCTGACTCTGATCAAGGGCATCATCTGGTTGAGTTGAGGTAGTGCCTCAAGAGATGACATAGTAGACTAATTAAAAACATAGTTTTTATTGTTGGATTGCCTTGTTCAAATGTTGCCTCTACTAACCATTTTATGTAGCCTTGGAGAAATTAATGCAATCTTTCTGTGCAGCAGTATCCACACCTACAAAATGCAGATGATGAAAGTATTTGACTCATAGGGCTATTATTGATTTAATTAGTTAACATGAGCAAAGCCTGTAGAATAGCATCTGGCACCCAGTCAGCACAAGATAGATACTAGCAACTAGTATTCTACCTGATAGACTACCGTGTTAACATTAAAAGTGGTATTTACACTGAACATTTATGAATAGGTATATAAATGTTTCTATTTAATAGTAAGTGAAAAACAAGTAAGGTACAAAAAGGCCTGCAACAATGTGTAGAATAAGCAAAACACAGAAACTATACAGTGGAGATAACACACATACACACACACACACACAGGAAGGAAAAATTCCAATTTGTTAGCTGTGGTCCCAACTTAGTACCCAACTTATTAGCAGTGGTACTACGGATGACTTTTTCCCCTTCTATGGTCTTTTACATTTTCCGAATTTTCTAAAATTCACTAGGAGCCTCAGCTTAATGGCCGTGCTCAGAAGTAGCTTATGCCTCTGCCAAGATTCTTATCCCCAAGACAGGATAAAAAGATGAGCGAAGGCTGCAGTGGTCACCATAATTCTGCCAGTATTTATTTTTGGTCTCTGTAAGTCAGGCTGTTCACATTCTTTGTACATAGTTGTATTTAATTAGGACTTGGAGCTAGCCATAAACTGTGCATTAATTGTCTTTTATTTCATAAATGATGGCCAAAACAACAACCTTTGATAGAAGCAGTTTGGGGGTAAGCACTATTTGGTCTGTTCATCTTCCAAGGCTCCCTGCCCCAAGCAAGAGATTTCTACTTGTTATCTCCTTTATCCTGGAAAATTACTAATCCTGTACTACCATATTAAGTACCAATTAAGCAGAGATTTGTCATTCCTGCTTGAGAACATTGAGCTGGGCTGTGGCTGCATATTTCATGGACTTTTGACAGAAATTATTTTAATTAGACTGCTGCTAGCAGCATTTAAAATAGTCTGTATGGCCAGAGAGAGGAAGAACGGCTCCTCAGCCAGATAATTTACTTATTTTTCTTTTTCACTCACCATAAATCTTAGGCTTGTGGTTATTAAGCCTTTGGAGGGGGAAGGGGATAGTCAGGGAAAGAAATCAGCTAAACTTTATCTTACTTTAAATACCAGAAAAGAAAAATCCCCCACAGCCTTATGGAAAAAGGCACTTTTAAAAGAAAAATGTGTTCAAGCAAAAACTGACACCAATAAAATATTTTTACATTTTGACTATCTAACATGTTTAAAAAGGACTTTTATATATGAATATCTAGCATGTTTTAAAAAGGACTTTTATATATAACTAACATGGTGGGGCCCTTCCCTTTTCATCTTTATTATGCCCCCGAAATTGAAATTCTTATTTGTAATTGTTAGGTTAATCTGCCGCTGAAAAGCAAATTAAATAAATAACAACTAATTTGAACTCCACATTTAGTAGATCTTGATTAACTAGACACAAGTTTTGCAATTGCAAAAGGATACATTTTATTTTATGAACCCCATTTGCCAAGATGAGAAGTTGCATGAGCACAATTTTTTCTTTTTAAAAATTTTTAAGTAAGTATTTCTCCTCCCCATCCCCCAATCCTGATCAATACTCAGTTAATTAGAATATTAATCAGAGTGTCTTATTCCAAACATTCTAATTTATTTAATCAGACCAAATACATTTGAGTACATATTCTAAAAATAGGCTATAATATTTAATCATCAAAATGCATATTTTTCCTTGGTGTTCTTCACTCACACATACGGTTCAATCTTCCCTCTATGAAGCAACCACAACCCCATCACTTTACCTTTACTGGAGTTTTGATGCTGTATGGTTCACCTGACAGTTTTCCCACATGAAAGCCAGCAAACTTCCAAAACACAGGATGAATTCAAAGACTGTAGGTACCACTAGCTCTCGAAGAACAAGTTAAAAGACCCTCTATATGCCCACCACTTGCCATTAAAAATGAAAAATGTAAGAATCACATGATCAGATTTTAATGGGAAGATTCAAAGAATAGAGAGAGCTGCTTGGATGTAACACTACCAGATTCCTGCCCATGGACACCCAACAAACCTTAGTAAATCATGAATGCACTTAGAGTTTCTCTTCAGCCTGGCTGGCTACTACACTCTTTTCATTAATCATTAAAAAAATATTTTTTTAAAAGAGAAGACATGAAAATATGGCTGCATTTCTTAATGTAGAGCTTTAGAAATGGTAGCCGTTTGGGGCACCTGCATGGCTCAGTTGGTTAAACTTAGGTCCTGGGATCAAGCCCCATGTTGGGGGAAACCCTGCTCAGCAGGGAGTTAGCTTCTCCCTCTCTCTCTCTCCCTCTGCAGCTCCCCCTGCCTGTGCTCTCTCATGCGCTCCCTCTCTCTCAAATAAATAAATAAATTTTTATTTACCCTTTTTAAATTTATTTTATCTTTTCATTTTTGGGGGGCTTTTATTGTTATGTTAATCACCATATATTACATCATTAGTTTTTGATGTAGTGTTCCATGATTCATTGTTTGTTCATAACACCCAGTGCTCCATGCAGAATGTGCCCTCTTTAATACCCATCACCAGGCTAACCCATCCCCCTACCCTCCTCCCCTCTAGAACCCTCAGTTTGTTTTTCAGAGTCCATCATCTCTCATGGTTCATCTCCCCCTCGGACTTACTCCCCTTCATTCTTCCTCTCCTGCTATCTTCTTCTTTTTCTTTTTTCTTACAATATGTTGCATTATTTGTTTCAGAAGTACAGATCTGTGATTCAACAGTCTTGCACAATTCACAGCGCTCACCATAGCACATACCCTCCCCAATGTCTATCACCCAGCCACCCCATCCCTCCCACCCCCCACCACTCCAGTAACCCTCAGTTTGTTTCCTGAGATTAAGAATTCCTCATATCAGTGAGGTCATGTGATACATGTCTTTCTCTGATTGACTTATTTCACTCAGCATAACACCCTCCAGTTCCATCCACGTCGTTGCAAATGGCAAGATCTCATTCCTTTTGATGGCTGCATAATATTCCATTGTGTATATATACCACATCTTCTTTATCCATTCATCTGTAGATGGACATCTTGGCTCTTTCCACAGTTTGCCTATTGTGGATATTGCTGCTATAAACATTGGGGTGCACGTACCCCTTCGGGTCCCTACATTTGTATCTTTGTGGTAAATATCCAGTAGTGCAATTGCTGGATCGAATGGTAGCTCTATTTTCAACTTTTTGAGGAACCCCCAAACTGTTTTCCAGAGTGGCTGCACCAGCTTGCATTCCCACCAACAGTGTAGGAGGGCTCCCCTTTCTCCACATCCCCGCTTATCTTTTCATTTTATTATTCCTTTCCTTCCTTATTTATCCATCTTAAATTTTATTTATCCTTTTATTTATTCTTTTTAAATTAAAAAAAAGAAATGGTAGCCTTTGTAACTCTATTGGAAAACTTGTATTTTTAAAAAATTAGGTTGGGGCACCTGGGTGGCTCAGTCAGTTATGTGTCCAACTCTTGGTTTCGGCTCAGGTCCTGATCTCAGGGACGTGAGATTGAGCCCCCTGTAAGACTGCACTGAGTAAGGAACCTGCTTAAGATTCTCTTTCTCCTTCTCCCTCTGCCCCTCTGCCCCTCAATCTCTCTCCCTTTCAAAAAAAAAAATAGGTTAGAACTGCTATGGAATTGTAGGACCCAAAGATGACTACAAGGGAATGGAAAATGTTGGGGAAGAAGGGATGGTGGCCACATCCACTGGAGGACCAGGATGGTTATTCATGCCACAGCTGTGTGATGGTTCCACGAAGTACATTCTGCATCTGGTGGCAGTAAGAAGATGGGCATATGGCCAGGGAGAGATGGGGATGGAAGTGAAACCTGGCTCTTCCCTGAAACAGTTATTGGCTAGGAATTAACAGTGATTGGTACGGTAATTAACTCACAGTCTTTCTCTGACTTTCAAACTCTTCAAAGTCAAATTGTTTAAGAAACAATTTTCTCTCACATAAGTTTGAATGGTTTTCATTTATAATTTGCTTGGTTTTCTGTTTATAGTGCTTTTCGCAATCTTAATATTAAAAACATAGCAGATATGTATCGGCTAACATAGAAGTTCCAAATGAGTGCTTAGTTCATTTGTTGGTAAAATCTGGTGGAGGAAGGGTATGAACTTGCAATCCCAAAATGAATTTCTGAGATGCTTTTCATCCCACCATTCTCTTTTCCTTGCTGATATATGTTTTGTCTGGTGTCTTCTAAGACAGACTAGGTCTACCTACACTGAGACAGGTCACATTCCTTGATGATCTACCCAAGCATTGAGGAAATGATTTAGCAGCTGCATTATCTCACACTCCATTCTAGAACTTACTTTCATTTTGTATAGATTCATACGGCCCTTGAAACTGAAGAACCAACCATATGTGGAAGACAAGCCGTATCACCATAAAGTCAGGAACAAACCATTAGGTTTCTCCTGAATGAATATCAGGTTAAGCAGCAGCAGCATCAACTAGAAACATGGTAGAAGGGGGCGCCTGGGTGGCTCAGCGGGTTAAGCGTCTGCCTTCGGTCCCTGATCTCAAGGTCCTGGGATCAAGCCCCAGGTCGGGCTCCCCGCTCAGTGGGGAGCCTGCAGCTCCCCCTGCTTGTGCTCTGTCGAATAAACAAATAAAATCTTTTTTAAAAAATGATAGAAATACAAATTCCTAGCTTTTTTGCCCCAAACCTGGTGAACCAGAAACTCTGGGGATTGGGCCAGAAAACTGTAGTGTCATAAGCCCTCCAGGTGATTCTGATGCTAAAACCTGACACCACTGCTATGGCCCACTTTGATTACACAGCGGAATCCCACGGGGAGCTTTAAAAAGTCATGATGCCTGTGCTCACCACCAGCGGTGCTGATTTCATTGGTCTATGGTGTGGCCCCAGAACACATTTTCTAGAAGCTCGCTGGTTGATTCAAATGTGCAGTGAGGGTTGAAAACCACTGGAATCGCCCAGACAAGAATGTCTCCTATTTCATCAATCTCTTGGCAACAACTGTTGATCACCTCCTAGGTACATAACTTTCCATGAGCTGGAAAACTACTCTTTGTCCTTCTGCATTATTCTTACGGTCAAGGCTCCATTCCATATCTATGAGCAAGGTTTGGTTTTCCTCAGCACTTTTCCTTTTTTAGCCCTTTTGCTTTTATAAGAGAGTTTATTGTTTCCATCATAATCACACACTTAGCATCTTTAGGATTCTCGGTACTTTTGTAGTTATCAACTGTGATAGGATTGATAATGTTTATCAAATGCCTCAAAATGAAAGTACAGACACACCAGACAGAACTTTTCCCACCATCTAATGGTGGTGGGTATCTTAACTGGCTTCTGTTTTGGAGGATCATTTTGTTCTCGTCTCTAATTTTTTTGTTCCATTAGATAAGCTGCTTTACATGACTTATTTCTATGTTTCCAATGGGGAATTAAATTTAGGCAGGCCTATCCTGAATTTAGGCACATCTACACACATAGACCAGTTCTTACCATATGTTCCCCCTACTCCAAACTCCTTTGGTACTTACACAAATATCACACTCACTGATTGATTTAATTACCAAACACTCTTTGAGAAGATGTGCACATTGAGTGAGGCATGTAAGTAACAGTACTGTATTACCCACGCCATGGACTGTAGTTTAACACATCTTAGATAACAACTACCCATTAGAGGACAGTCCGGTAGAAATGTCATCAAGGAAAAGTTGCCCATAGAGCCGCATTCTAGAACTCTTACTCTTTAACTATGGTGGTAGGAGGTGCTGACCCCGAGAGAGTGGCAATATATGGAGGCTCTACAGGGAAGTACCCACTTTCCATTGTCACAAGACTGGGTGGTGGCTTAGCATTCCACCGTCTGACATACAGTCCCAACTCAACTCATTACGTATTTATTGAACATCTACCAAATATTCATTACACATCTTCTAATATAGAAGGCCGGGTACCATGTCCAAGTGGCCAACCTGTACAACAGGAAAAATCTGTTAGTGATGCTTTGCTACGGGCAGGCATTGCTGGCCCCACTGAGGTCTGGCCTAAAGCTTTCCAATTTCCTGGGTAGCCATACCTGCTTGACCATGCCTGGATTATTTGGTGGTAGGGGGTTGCCGAGTACCATGTGAATAAATGCATTGTCTATTATATCCAGGTTTCACTCTGTGTGGAATAAAGAAATGGAGACATTTTTTATGAAAGGAGTTATTCACTTGCTAATGGTCCAATGAGATTTGGGGAATGTCTGCTCTCTGACTCTCCTTTCTGGTGAAAAGTTAAGAAAATGCATATGGGAAGATTACAGTCTGAATTAATATTATGACTCACTTCGGCACCCTCCCCCCAAACCCACTGGTTTTCCAGCCAAGTGGCGCTCCTTGGTCCTCTCTGGAGGTTAAAATTCACTCGGTGGTGGTTCTTGACCCATTTCTCAGCTTTGGGAGGATACAGGTCGATTGCGTTGGGTGCCCAGAGTTTCCAGATGCCCCCCACCCCCCGGCCCCCAAACCCTGCGTTTTGAAGTTAACACCGCTGAACCATAGGGCAGGCGGCCAGTGCTGAGCTGGGGAGGCAGGGGTGGAGGTGGGGAATTGTGGCCAGGAGGAAATAAGAGCAAATTCCTCCAAAACGATCTGACAGGAAATGACAGAGTATCGGCCTCATACCGCCCTACTCGGCCTCCGCTCGGAGAGGGAGCGAGCCGGCCAGAGGGAGAAGTCCTTCCAATCACAGAGCCAGGCCAGAGCGCAGTAGGTGAGGATGATGAAATAATAAAGCATTTCCCGTGTGTGTTTTTCATTAGGCCTGTTTTGTTTTTCTTCCAAGTGCTGGGGAAACAGAACAGAAGCCCGGCTTCAAGCAGCACCACAGCGGCCACCTCCCCTGGGAATAGCAGCTGCGCAAATAGGAGGGGAGCCCTCCGTGGAATTGGTTCCAACACCTTCCTAATGGAAATAATGATTTGTAAAGCCCTCTTTATACCCTTTGCTACATAATTAGTAGCCCAAAGAGCAAAAGATTAAAAACGCTGTTCCTACTCCCAGCGTTTTTGAAAATTTGGCCAAACATTAAATGTTCTGTTCCGAGAGCCAAACAGGTAGAGGTCTTTGTACAGACCCAGCCTTGGCGGATGGGGCCGCTCCTTGAATCACTCAACACTTATTACGTAAAAATTAACTGGCTTGATGTCAATTAGTGAGAATTTGTTAGCAGACGTACCCAAAGGGACCTCCCCCTCCCCCAATTTGGTAGTTTTTGTGGAAAATATCTAAATACCCGTCATCCAAGCTAACTTACACAGTGTTAAGTGCCACAAGTGTGTCAGCTTCCTTTATGGGTGTGTGTGTGTGTGTGCGCGCGTGTCTGGGGCCAGGGCAAAACATCAATTTTTACCCATCTCCAGAGAAAATAATTAAGAGGAAGCTCAAAAGGAGGCTGGCTGGAACATTCTCTCCAGCCCGAAGAAATAACCAATCCAAAATGCCTGTTGTTAAATGGGTCATAAAAGCACCGGGAAATCAATATTTGACTTTCTGTTTCGGGAATGGTGGCTGCGACGCAGTTTTAGATCAATCTGCGATCGTCACTGAGCCCCGAGACCCAAATAATTCCTGTGTTAACTCTGGACACTTTGAACCTGGAAATCTCACTTGTTTATCTTTTGATAAGTAATTGCCCCCTTCACTCCATCCCAGGCCTGAATAGCCCATGGAAAATAAACTGTGTGATAAATAAAATAAGGACTCATTTTATTAAATATCTAGGAGAAGCGCTCGGGTGACCTGAAAATGTAATTAAACCTCTAAATAAGCAGATTACTGGCTGAAAAGCGAGATTGATAGATGAATCCCTTCAGCTAAAAGGGATTGCTTAATGGACTGAGCAACAACCTTGGACTCTTTCCACCTTGGAATCACAGGTCCAGAGTCAGGCAGGCTCCACTCCACCATTTCCCTTCCTAAGATAAATGAAGCTCTGCTAGGCCTCTGTGAGGAGAGCCCAGAGCTGAGACCCCAGGCCACGTGTAGACACACAGATGTGCGACACCCTTTGTAAAAATAGCCAAAGACGCCCAGAACAGCGTTCCTAAGGGCTCCTCCTGACTTACTATTTAAAACGCCGGAAGAACTTACTAGTCTCAAAAGGCTAAATTTATTTCTGGCTTTTTAAAAGAAGATATTAATTGCAAAATGAAGAGCTGAAAGTGAACTTAAAGTCTTGGTAGGACAAAATAAGCAAAAGTAATGCAAAAGATACCCGTTGTAATTGTTCTCATACCATCCTTCCCGAAACAGAGGCCAGATTCTAGCTTTCTCATTGGCAAGTCCGACAAACTTTCTGCCTCTGAGCATTTTAACCTTTTTTTTCCCCGAAGGTGGTCTTGGTGAAGTTTTGGTAGTTTAAATTTTGGCCCCAGGTCTATGAAGTTGATATATTCCAAGTTTAAATATTTGGAACATTTCAGATTTATCATCTTGGTTTTCTGCTTTGTTTAATTTATAAACTGAAATTAAATGAGCCATTCCCCGTAGTGCTGTGTGACACTTCCAGAAATTGACAATGTCAAAACATAATGTCTTTTCTTTGATACTGATAGGGGTTCTGTAACCTACGTGATCAATGCAATTTATCATAAGTAGAAGCCGCAGCTGACTCCGGAGAAGACTGACCATTTGCAGGTATCTTAGTTTGCTGCTGTTGGTCATCCAGGCCTCTGCTGTCATGACTACGGATCAGTCCTACGCTAGCATGCCACTGGCACATTCACTCCCAGTAGGAGCGGGTCCACACATTTACCGTCAACCCAAAGAAGATAACCTAACGGATACCCCTTGAGGAAGCCCAATTTTCCAATGTACTTTTGCAGAGCCCGGCATCACCGTCTCTCAAACTACGAAAGGGAGAATTCTGTCCTCTTCTCACTTTTAGAAGAGAGCAAGGGTGGAGTCCTTATCCCCTTCTAAACCCGTGAAAGACCTACGCCCGAGGTCATGATCGCTTTGGCTAGTGAATAAACTGTAGTTTACTTCTCGGTGATGATACGTGATGTGAAAAAATAGATCTAAGACATACAGGCCATTGAGTTATATACTCAACCTGGAATTGAGCAAAGGATTACTTTGATTCAAAAGTCAATTTATCTTCCCGGAGCTCATCATCAGTTAGATAAGTATTTCCCAGAGCACCTCAATCTGTTTTGATTGGCGGAACTCAGCCTTCACTTAGCTCCCCACATACCCATCTTATTCATCTTGGTTCTATGTTCTTAATCTTATCCCATTATGAACTATGGGGGAACGCGCTGGGTCTAGAATTAACTTAGGAGTGATTAATTTCAGGGGTAGGTACAAGAGTCTGTGGTCTTAACTTCAACAAGTATTCCAAAACCTCCATGGAATGTACTGGTGTCCCTGATATTTGTCCTGATGTAGACCCAGCAAGGCTGGTGGTGAAGTTACCCTTAGAAATAAATGACCTGAAGAGACCAAGAACTGAACAAATAAGAGTCTCTGGTTTCCTATGAATTAGTTGTAATGCCACTCAAAACGGAGCCTTCAAAGTGGAGAGACTCTGCATGCTGCATAGATCTTTTACAATACAATTCCATTACAACCAAATTCATAGAAGCCTGGTAAATAGGCCAGAGACGTGAAATTTAGGGAAACAGTAACTCCTTTGTTTTCTCAGCCTTATTTCCCAATGTTTAGCAAATAATCAACTTTTAATATTGTGAGCACATGAACACCTTGGCATTTGGGCACCTACAACTACATGCTCGTCTCTTGAAGGGGTGTTCACCTGAGAGTACCCTAAGTGAAAGTGTGCACCACTGACTCGGAGTTTAGTCCAGATTTCTATTGTCCTCATGACCTAAGTCTTATATATTGACTACACTGATTTTTCAACAGCCTGAGAGGTGAGTATCATGGTCCAGCCCCTAGGCTCAGGAACCAGCCTGCCTGGGCCTGAATCCCAGCTCTACTACTTGTTAGCTGGCGTATCCTTGGAGTTACATAGCCTCAGTTTTGTCAACTGTAAAAGAAGATTGGGAAGAGTGTTACCTCATAATGTAACCTCAATAAAGTTGTAAGGATTAAAGATTAACGTAGATAAGCTTGGCTGGCTGTTGGGCATATAGGAAGCGTGCTTCTGTAAACATCAGCTATTACTATTCCCATCTCAATACGCCAGGCTCCATTCTCCACCACAGAGGCCAGTGGGGGAGGAGTTCGGGAGAGGTCCTCTGCAGCAGCCGGAGCTGTGGGAGCTACTGTGCGCAGCATGAGTTGAGACTTCTGAAGGCTCCTCTTGACCTGAACTCTCTCGCCACAGTACCCTCCTCATGGTAACTGACCAGTTCAGCTTCCAGAAGGTTCTCAGTTCTTCCCTCTCTGGCCAAGATCCATTCACCTTCTCTCCACTCTCAGCTGTTTTCGTTTTCTCTGGACATCCCTCGAGTTCACACGTAGGTAGAGTCAGTAAGCCTCTCTGCTTCTCCACGTCTGCGCTTCTCCCCATTACCCTGCCCTATCCATTACTCCTGCTACAAAAGGATCCTCTGGGGGAGGCTGGACGGGAAGAAAGACTGTGAATAATTATACTCTTAGTATTTTTACCTCTATCAGAATAAATAACTTTCTAAAATATGTGAAGATGATCCTGTGAATCTTTCTAATCTGAAGACAATGCCTGGGGTCTACTCATTGGCATTTACTGCACAGGCAAATTTATTTTTTTAAATATACTATTTGCTGTGAAGCACACTGGCAGCATGATAGAATTGTTACTTTATTATTATTTGTTGTTTTTAAATTACTATAGCAATCTACATTAAGAAACCTACCAAAGCCTGTATTTCTCTTTTTACTGACCCATCAGAATGGATTGAAATTAATTTCAAATCACTTCTTAAAAAGAACACTCAGTGTTTCCTTATTGTTCACTATTTGGCTGACAAAGACAAATTCCATTTTGAAATATTATGTGACATTACCTGATACTGTTTTCCTATAAATAAAATATATTACACCTATTTTTCTGTTTAATGAACTAAGATAACTGAAGGCTATGGCACCCGATACATCTTGTGGCTTTCATGCTATTGCCCAATTTTGCATGATTTATAATTTACAATCCAAATGGAGAAGGCAGGGGTGGGCATGATTGGAAATTGTGAGCCTCTCGAGTAGTACTTTTGAGTGTAGAGGCTTGATAATAATTAAGATGAGGGTTTCCAAGTTCTTCTCCATGTGAGGATCAAACTGACAGCAAAGACAGGCTTGCTCCACCTCCATCACTCCTAAAGAGGAAAAGTCTACAAAATGCTCTAAGGTGGGATGCCTGGGTGGCTCAGTTGTTGGGCATCTGCCTTCGGCTCAGGTCATGATCCCGGGGGTCCTGGGATCGAGTCCCACATCAGGCTCCTTGCTCAGCGGGGATCCTGCTTCTCACTCTGCCTGCCACTCCCCCTGCTTGGGCTCTCTGACAAATAAATAAATAAAATCTTTTTAAAAAAATGTTCTGAGGCTGGCAGAGTTGGCATTTGCTGCCCTGTCCCCACGGCTTCCTTTCCATATCCGTCCTTCTCTAAACGGCAGCCCACATTTCTATTTCCTGTGTCTTCCCTGCCCCCACTTCTCATAATGGTTGTGATGGCCAGCTATCCACTAAAACTTTGTGCCCCTCTTTCCACAGTGCCCGGGGAAATGGCTGCCCAGGGTCTGCAATTCCTCGCCCCACATGCATCTGGGCAGAGCCGTGGTCTAGTTCTTATCAATGGTCTGGGAGCACCGAGGGGTGTCCATTCTCGGCCAAAGTGTTCAAGAAGCCTTCTTCATGGTGTCTCTTCCCTCTTCTGCCACTGAAAGCAGAGGACTGGAGCCCTTAGGATTCTAGATTCAAAATGTGGAAGGAATATGCATTTCTGACGTTCCATATGGAGCAAGGCTGTCCATTCGCCAAGATGCCTATCTGGTATGTTACGTGATTAAGAAATAAGCAGCTCTTGTGTTAAACCACTGAAATGTTAACAGTTTGGGAAGAAAGCACTACCCTAACCTACATAATAAACTTTGGTCCCCACTTCATTCTCAGTTGGCTGAACACGAATGCCCAGGGGTAAGTAAGGGGATTATAATTTATCTTCCTCAGGCTGGAAGGATTTGTATTTTACCTGGGGGGGGAGCGCCCAACCCTCAGAGTCAGCGTTCCTCCGTCTGAGTTCTAATACCTTAATGCTTAGCTCGTCCTGAGCAGGTCACTTCTTGAACCAGAATTTTCTCATCAGAAAAATGAGAGGGTAGGATACATTGTCATCTTTAAGACCTTGGAACCTCATAGCTCCCGGTTTGTGATCTACAAGATCTTGGCAAATTCCTTATCCTTTTTAAGCCGTGGTTTTCTCATCTGCAAAATGTGGATATGAACACCTTTATCACAGGCTTGTTGACTTACTCATTCTCATTCATTCATTCACTCACCCATTCATTCATTCATTCAAAAAGTATTTACTCAAAAAGTATTTATGGGACTGGGTCTGCATGGTCCTAACTCTTCTCAGGGGGGGCCAGATAGCTAAGATTGTTTGTCCTGCAAACAGACTCAGAGATGGTGATTTGCATGCAGGAAGTTTACTGGGGCATGTCCTTAGATCCAGCGGTGTAATTACTTGATACTTACTTACTCAAGTATCAAGTAAATATGTGCAATTCTTACCAACTGAGACCCTAGTCTGTGCCAAGCAAAATTCTCAGTGTGTTTACAGGGGATACAGCTGTGAACAAGACAAGATCCTGCCCTTACAAAACTTGTATTTGAGTATGGTGGGTAATAAATAATTAATAGACTTGTATTCAGCTAGTGTGGTGAGGATGAAACAAGCTAATATCTATAAATTGCTTATGCAGTGGCTAAGAAATGGAAGCTATTGCTAATGCTAACTACAAATATGAAAATGTATAGAATAGTAATTAAAATAGCATCCAGTAGGGCCACTGTGAGGATTAGATGAAGCACCTGTTTATAAGTTACTTATGGTTATCTACTCACTTGATGATTAGGAAGCAAATATAAAGAATATGTTGAGGTCCCCTTTACCATTTCAGTGAGGTTGGGCTATTTTCTGTTGACAGCAGATGTTTGCATCTGGAGAGCAGAAAAGCCACAGTTACAATCTGCCCCTGATCCTCCCGTGTGAATCTAAGTAATTTTACTGAAGAGCCTTGGAGGGGATATATCTGCCCTCAGGCAGAAATCATTTAGCTGTGGTTGAAATTGAATGAGAGAAACCAGGGACCCTCAAATGGCCGCCATGTTCTGTCATTGGCAGGAGAAGACAAGTTGCTGGGACTGGAATAGCAGATCTACCTAACTTGCATAGGTATCCACCTGCTGAAGAGCATCCTTTAAAACCCTGGTGTGGAATAGCTTTGTGCACTGGCCCTGAGTAAAAATATGTATACAGGAAGGAGAGTGTGCAAGAGCGTGCAGGTAAAAAATATGTGCAATTCTTACCAGGTGATTTTCCTACAAATAGGTAAGCAGAGCATATTGTTAGCTAATGGTTTGAGTTGCCTAAGTAGGATGACCATAAAGTTTATCATCCAATCTGGGACACTTTTGAAAGTGAAAGGGGACAGTATTAATAATTATATCAAGATAGCAGGAATAAATCGGGACCGTCCTGAGGGCAAAACAGGACACATGTTGACACTGGGCACAGATTCTTAGGGATATAGTTTTTACTGATTTTTAATGCTCATGTTTCTTTTGGAGGGCAGGATAAAAATGCCTCAGCAGTATCAATATGCTAGCATTTCTTTGTGACAGTAACAGCAGTGTACTAAATATTTTGAATCCTCTCTGCATGATGTGAAAGCACTTGTACTGGGTCTTATGGGGGCTACAGAGTTGTCCAAGGCACAACCCAGCCCTCAAGGAGTTTGTAATTTAGCAGAAGAGAGAAGCCATGTACAGTCAACCTCAAGGCAGAGTATAAAGATACTGTGAGACAAGTGCAGGGGACCGTGGGGCTCAGAGCTGGTGTATGTTACTTCTACATGGGAATCCAAGAAGGCTGCATGGAGGAAATGACACTTGAGTTAGCCTTTGGCTTTGGGCGAGATGACACTAGTGCTGAATGGGGAGAACGGTGGTCCATGTGCTGGGAACTATGGACGAAGGCTCATAGAACAAAACCCTGGTGGAGGTTGGGGAACACTGAGCAGTTGAGTTAGATAAAGGTGTTTGAGGACAAGAATGAACACGGGATGCGAGTCCGCGCCAGGCGGTGGAGGGTCAAGAACGCGGCATCTTTGCTGATGAAGGGTTGGGGCTCTTTCACGCCCCTGGGCCTCAGGAGAGAGGAGAGCGCCCTACTGCCCAGCCCACAGCAGGTCTTACGCCCAAGCAGACTATGTGGCCAGGTTTTCAGGACAGTGCCCATCTCAGCAGGACTAAGGACTAATTTTTTAAACCCCTGACATGACATTAAAAGCAGATCCATTTTGCTCTAACTGAACTGGCCTTTATACAGGGATGCAAACATTGTGAGTGGGGGAAGATACAAGAAAGCCTTTTGATCTTTTGGGTCCTGCGGAGACCTAGTGAGGAGGAAAGGCAGGTTCTAATCAAAGAGGGGACTTAATGATCCCGGTTTACAGTTTCTCGCCACATGCAGGAATTAGCACACCATGTTGCCAGAGAAAGGGTATGGACAGAATATTCTCAATAAGGTCCTCTAGAAAGTGCATTGGAAGATGTATAGAACTTTCATCCCTAGGCCTCAAAGAGAGGAACCAAAGCAACAGGGAAGTGGTAGTGTCCTGTTCCCCCAGGGCATTTGCAGAGTGGTGGCTCTCGTGCCCTCTCTCTTATGGGACTGCGTGTGCATGGTCCTACCTCTTATCGGGGGCGGGGGGGGGGTGCGCAGGTAGCTAAGATTGTTTGTCCTGGGAACAGACTTGGAGATGGTGATTTGCATGCAGGAAGTTTACTGGGGCATGTCCTTAGATCCAGGGCAGGTGAATTGCCAAGCACAGCAGGATTGGGTAGACGGAGGAATTGAAGAGTGATGTAGTCACAACAGAGGCCTCTGTGCATCCCTTGAGGAGCTGTGGACTGGGATGGCCCTTCACAGTTGTCCCATGTTGAGGGAAGGGGGTCAAGCCTTCGGATCCCCTCCCTTTACCTCTACAGATCAGTCATGCATGCAGGGAACCCCAGAGAGGAAGTGTGACCCTGGATGAGAGAACTCTCTTTAGCGGACAACAATGCCAGGAGAGGGACTTAGCCGAGAGCTGGAAGCTGCCAAATCCGCAAGGTCCTGGGGAGTGAGCACTGCGGTCCTGAAGGGGGAATCTGGGCCAGCTACCATGGCATACACTATACCCAGGGTTTGCAAACTTCAGCGCACATCAGCATCATCTAGAGGGCTCGTTAAAATGCAAACTCTGGGCTCAATCTCTTGAGTTTCTGACCCATTAAATCTGGTGTGGGGTACAAGAATTTGTATTTCTAGCTAGTTCCCAGGCAATGCTGGCCTGGGGCACCACTTTGAGAACCACTGCACCACATCAAGCATTCAGCAGGCACATCATTGCTCATCATTGTTTTAAAACCTATAGCTAACAGGCACTCGAACGTGCACATTTCAAAGCTGAATTAAGCAACTTTTATCATCTGTAAGATCTTGGTTTTCTACTTCATTACTGACTGTTTGGGGAACAAAAAAGGAAAGTCCTATTGCAATAAGCCATTTCTTTGGAGGGTTGTAGGTCTCAGTGTCATAAATTATCTCCATTCTCCACAGGCTGGCAGCTGCTACTTGAAATTGTCATTAGCAATTAATTCTTCTACCTTAGGCACAGTCACCTAGAAAAGAGACAGACTTGGCTGCCTCATTTATGGTAATTCCTCCCACAGCTGTGTCTTTGCTACCCCCACCCAATCTTCTGGGAACTCCCTTTGCCCCTGCTTTCCCAGGTAGTCCAATTCAGAGGGATCAAGCCCTCGCGAAGCTCTGGCTGCCATAACTGGCTGATGGGTGAACATGGGGCCCAAATGAATCCATTTAAGTCCTCCCCCAGGACTTCTCTTTGGAGTTAGAGATAAGAGCCCTTTTCTCTCTGGGAATGAGGAAATTAGCCTGGAGGTGCCGGTGGTATGGCTTTGGGGCAGTAAAGAAGCCTATCAGCAGTGCGGGAAACGAGACCCCTCCATTTGCTGAAGAGGAGAGAAATGGAGGTGAGAGGCAGTCATTGCTAGCTACATCCCTGCCCTTCTTCGTTATGGGAGCCATTAAATCCCTCATTTCCTTAGCTAGCTCAAGTTAGGTTACCACCACCTGCAGTCAGATGAATCTTATCTAATGCTCCCCTTAAATGTTTACCATGGGAAACAGAGTCCATGGACCCACTCTAACAACTTAACTTCCAAGAAAAGAATAGACAGAGGAGCCCTGTGAGAAGACTCTGGTCAGGGCTGGGTAGCACACAGCTGTAGGAATCCTTTGGAACTTAGTTTGCTCAGAAAACACTGGACACTGGGATGAGAGTCAGGATGGGAGACAAATACAGATACAAGTGAATACTTAATATATATCAAGCGTTCTGCTACACATATAACCTGCCTCATTCCATTCCAGTCTGACATGGTAGGTGACACAGAAAAGGCAAAGGAGGTACAGAGAGGTTAAGTGTGTTTCCTGAGGTCACATAACTAGTAAGTGGCAAAGCCATGATTCAAACAAAGCCTCTCTCTGATTGCAAGTCACACATACTTAACCATTACCCTGTATGTGACCTGTCCCCAAAGCGGAGGCCACCATAGGGGAAGTTACAGGTTACAGTATAGGTTCAGGGGGGCGAAATTTACCGTCTCACAGCTTTGCCGAGGACTGTCCCACAGACTGAGATCAGGGAGCCTTCCAGTGATCCAGAAGCAATTTCAAGGGCTGAGGTAGTTTCCTAAGTGTCATAAAACCCAACAATCCAAGTACGGCACTCAAGAATATTAGCGTGAAGCATACCGTATTGAGGTCATATTTATAATGAAATTTACAGTTATACTCTTTTGAGCAGTTCACCCAGAGATGAAATCATGGATTTCATCATTTTTGTTGTTGATGTTACCAAGATGTCCCACACATCCATGGCCAAGATACCCTGTAGAACTTTTTCAATAGAACAGGGGGCGCCTGGGTGGCTCAGTCGGTTAAGACACTGCCTTCGGCTCAGGTCATGATCCCAGGGTCCTGGGATTGAGCCCTGCATCGGGCTCCTTGCTCAGCGGGGAGCCTGCTTCTCCCTCTCCTCCCCACTCATGCTCTCTCTCTCTCCATCTCTCTCTCTCTCAAATAAAATATAAAAATCTTTAAAAAAATCATTAATTCATGTCCCCTTAATCTGGGCTCTTCTTATAACTCATACAATGTCTATGCAATACGTATTTAGCAAAAAGTTTGAAATGTGTTATTTTATCAATTCCTGGATGTTCCTCTCGAGTAAATAGAATGCAGTTTTAAAAATTAAATCTTTTTCAACCAAGGACTCAGAAATTATAAATTTTCCTCATGAGAATTTCACTACTGTGTCCAGTAACCAAGTCTCGAATATTACAAAAGTTTGATGTTTAGGAGGCATTAATATGTCGGACAGGCCTGTTGTGAATAATAACTTTTTCATGAGTGCTCCTTATTAAATATATTAGTACTCATTTGTGTCTTCATTTATAATATATACAATATTTAAAAATATTAAAACCCAATTTCTTTGAAAAGCATTTTGCATTTGAGGCTTTTTTTGGGCAAGTCAAAAAAGCCTCAAAAGCCTTTTGGGCATCAATTTGTCAGGCTCCACTCGATGTCACTATACCAATGTCCTGAAACCAGTTGGATGGTTTGTAAATATGTCGTGCCTAAATTAGCTAGACAAGTGTTTCCCTAACTTGCCTCATTCTAAGATTTGCCTCTGAGATTCTGATTCAACAGGTCTTGGTTAGAAGCTGGAAAGCTGTGTTTTCAACAAGTAACCCAGTGGATTCTAATATAGGCTGTCCATGAGCCATACTCTGAGGGACACAAAATTAGATGATGCCAACTTTCTATAGTTCCCTTTGCCATGAATCTGAAGTAGGCCCAAAGAATACAGTGCTGATAAGAATATATTTTTACATCAACCCATATGTGAACGTAAGTGTAGTTGACATGTATCATATACTATGATTAGAGGTTTAGAGAAAAATTCCTTTATAAAAAGGTACAATTCCTTTTTATACAGAGAGAATCTATGATGATTTTTCTCACTGTTACTCATTTCTTTCAAGGTGAGATTTAATTTTCCATGACAATCATTTCATCAAGTGACACACACTCACAAACACATAATTTTCCTTTGAAAAATTCAATATTCTGTTCACCTCCAGGGCCTTTTCTTTGCAGTGGAATGATTTGTATAATTTCACACCTTAGCAGCATCCTTTGAATTCTTATTGATAATTGTGCATGATTTGTTATGAAGACAAACACACATCAATAGGAGCATTGAGTGCTACAAATTATAAACATAAACAAAAGAAAACAACTGTCTATCTCTGCTAGCTTGTCTGGCAAACACATTTTATACACTACTTCTTTGACCTTGAAAATGAAACAAGGTTTAATTCAGTCATTTTGAGACAGATTTGAAGATGGTCTTTGTTCAATTTAGTAATTTTGAAATTATAATATTCTAATTAAATAAAAATATTTTAAAAGACCACTGCATCTTGTGCTCTACTTTTCAAAGTAAACAACTGCTACAATAAGAGGTTATTAATTCCTTTTTGCTAATTCACTGACTCCCTCATTTTTTTCCTGACAGCCAATAACCTCTTGGTTTGTAGCAAAGGTTTAATGAACAAATTTGGGAGTACTGTGGTATTCTAAGATGAAAGGTTTACAAAATACACCACAAGACATTTACTAGTAGGCAATATATATTATCATTAGTAATTAAAACTACATTACCCTTGTCAAAGTGAATGAAAAAGTGAGTCTTATGGTGTGGTACTCTTGTATTTTATCATGTTTGTTTCTCATCTGCCTATCGAGGTGCTTCGTGAGGTCTCCCTTTGCAGTTTCTGCATGGTCTCATAGCAATATCAGAGAGCAATGTGAAAGAGTATGATAAATTCATTCCTTGTCTATGCACAAGGGATCCACGATGCAAAATCTTGTAATCTGGAGTGGGTCTCCCCATTGTCATTAGTGAATAAGCAAAGTTCTGCTTTCCTTACCACTTTAGAAAAATGTTCTAATGTCTATTCCCCTTCAGTTCCTGACACACATATACCTTCATGGCTCATGAATTTTTTTCCCCTGAAATAGATGCTGATGAAATGGAGGCAAAGAATATGGTAACCAGTCTTTCCTTTTTTATAATCATGCTGCCTTTTTATTCAACCAATACTTATTCAGTACCTACAAGTGCCAAATGCTGGTTAGGCAATAGAGAGAAAAGCTTAAAATCAATGGCAGGTCCTGCCCTCTAGGAATTCACCTTCTATTTGGAGAGACCAATGCATAAACTAATTAATTAGAATGTGGCAAATGCAATGACATATACACATGGCCCAC
>NW_027397064.1:53930287-54126539 GCF_003265705.2 Callorhinus ursinus | reverse complement strand
ACACGCATGCATGCCAGTGCTGCAAGAGCACGACTCAGAGGATGTCCATCCATAAGCTTTCATGGCACAACAACCATTTGAATTGGGACTTGAAGCGCCAGCAGAAAACAAAGAGCAGAGCACACTGCAAGAGGAGGGCCAGGCTTGTGGGATTGGGGTGCAGTAGATCCAGTGGCTGAATGTAAAGAGAGTGGGGAAGAGAGGGATTGTGTTTAAGAATGGGACAAGCTCCATGTTGTGGACTAAACTGTGTTGTCCCCAGATTAGTATGTTGAAGCCCCAATCCGCAAAGTGACTATATTTGGAGATAGGGCTTTTATATAGTAATTCAGGTTAGGTGAGATCATAAAGATGGGGCCCTAACACAATAGGGCTTGTGTCCTTATAAAAAAAAGAGACACCAGAGTTGTCTCTCTCCTTGAGCATTCAAAGAGGTCATGTGAAAACACAGTGAGACTCCCGCCACCTGCTAGCCAAGGGACAAGACTTCAGAATAAAACCTACTTTGCCATCACCAACCACCAGCGCTGTGAGAAAATTTCTTTTGCTTAAGCCACCCAGTCTATGGTATTTTGTAATGGCAACCCAAGCAGACTACTACACTCCAGGGGCAGGATTAAAAGGGCTTTGCATGCAGTGCTGAGGAGTTTGGACTAGAAATGATAGATGACTACATAGCAGAGCAGTGTCACGATCAGATCTGGGCTTTTGGAAGACTTCTGTGTCAGCAGCGAGAAGGGCAAGTGGGAGGAAAGATAGATTGAAGCCATGAAATATGCAAAGGACAAAAGCAGGACAGCTCAAAGCGCACTGTCCCAGGAGTTAAGAGGGCCCTGTATTTTAGTTCAGCTCTTCCACGACCAGGGACTTGGCCTTGGGGCAGTCACTTCACCTTTTCGGGCCCCTGCTTCCACTCCTGTGAGATGAGAAAAGAGTTGACTCGATGGTGGTCACTCTGGCCTCCTAGTAGAAATCTTTCTTTGTAAACCCTTCCCCTCCCCACATTATGTATGGACCTCATGACCCTCACAGGCTAGAGCTGATTAGCTCAAAGTAATCATCTGACTGAGACTCACTCAGTCTGGCTCCTTTGAAAACTTTGGGTTGAGAGTTAGTCTGGGTATTGGGAACCAAGTCACATTGCTAGCAAGACAAAGTTTTTGAATTTCCACTCCCGCATTCCACAAACAGCCCCTGTTGTCCCTTGTTCTGAGACCTGAATGTTCAAACTTTGCTTGGTTCTCCTCGAGTTCTCCCATCTATATACTTAGAGTAATTTTCTTCCCTCTAGGCTAGGTTAAATTCCTTTCTGTTCTTTATAACCAAAAATGTATCATGCAACCCACTCTCGGATCTAACATTTGGTAAGTTTGAGACAAGGGTCATGGCACACATTTGTAGGGAGTCTAAGGCCAGCCATGTCCACTCCAGGAGCAGACTGTATGATCGTGAATCCACCTCTAAGATTTCTCCACTCATTTGCTGACATGTCTGAAATGTCTACTCCAGCAGTCATGTCTATGGATAGGAATGTCTCCACAGGGTCACTGTCAAAAACAGTCTTGGATTATCAGATGCACTAGTTATTCAACTGTTGGTAGCTATAGATTTTTTAAAGGATTTTATTCATTTATTTGACAGAGAGAGAGAGAGCACAAGCAGGCGGAGTGGCAGAGGGAGAGGGAGAAGCAGGCTCCCCACCGAGCAGAGAGCCTGATGTGGGCCTCGATCCCAGGACCCTGGGATCATGACCCAAGCCAAAGGCAGATGCCTAACTGACTGAGCTACTCAGGTGCCTGCTATAGATATTTTTGAAGTGGGAAGATTTTGAGGATGGAGAGAGTTAGAAAATATCTGGATCAAAAAAGCCATCAGGCCAGAAATGAGATTTTGGGTCTGCTGGTGATCGTCATGGACTCCAAATGACCCTAGAGGAAGGGAAGCCTGCACCTTTAGCCAAACCACCCAGTGCACACTTCACCATTTTACTGGAGGTCAACCTTGGGTCCGTAAGAAATTCTGTACATCTAACTTGGGTTTTCTTCATTCATATTCTTCATGTCCTTTCCTAGTCACGTGAGTAGGGGACCCCTCAGAGAGCCTACCTGAGCAGGTTCTGGGCAGAGTCTTGGGAAGAGCATGTGCTTTAGCAGAGACTTGAGTCCCAGCTCTATCACTTACTGACCACAGGGCTTTATTCAAGCCCCTTAACCTCCTGAGCTTCGGTGCCATTTCTCACAGTGTGGCTGTGAGCAGAACATAAGTCAGGTGCCATATAGAAAGATGTTTAGTAAATGCTCCCATTGAAAGAAAAGAAAAATATCTATAGCTGCCAAACTGAAATATTTTTCACAGGCAAAAGCTTTCATCAAGATGCTGTTAAATGAATGCAAAATAAGAAAGAGTTTGCATCACACGGATTTGTTAGATTTTATGTTTCGTTACCAACTATAATGTCGAGAATTCATCTGGGAATAGGCATGATTTCTCAGAAACCCTTTTGTACTGCCACACTGCCATTTGTGCCTACTGACATTTTATTGGTTATTTAAGTAAGTTGGCTCTGGCTGGAGACCCAGAGCATGTGTCAGACCTCGTCGCCTGCTGTGTACTCTGAAACAGATGGTCGACCTCTCTGTGCGGTAGCTTCTTCTTCACTCAGGGCTACTGCCCCATCTTATGGGCTGTCCATTTCTGCCACTCAATTGCTAAGTAATTCAGTTGTATACACATGTTAACTGTAGAATGATATATATATATATTAACTGTATAGTATTTTTAATCAACCTGAGAAATAGACACTCAAGCTAATTAAAAATCTGTGTATGCCAACAGAATAGAAAAGCACACTGATTCTGTTCCTTTCCCCCATTAGCTAGGTTCTTCAAGCAAGACAGCGGACGGTTTGCAAACATATGTAAGTTCATTCGAATGGTATAGGCACTTATCTTCATTTAAAGATAGTATTCTAGGCAGTGGATAACCTTAAAATCACATTCAGCTTGGTGTTTTTGACTTACAATTTTTTAAGTGTTTAAGGCAGAATTCCCTGATAAAAACGGGAATCATGTATTTGTAAAGTGTGGTCGCCCACTAGCGCTGAGGTTGCTGCGTGGGGCTCATGAACACCCCCGGGCTCTCAGGGGGAGTGACACAGGCACGTCCATCTAGACCCTCAGGGCTTTGCCTGACATTGTGTTGGTCAGAAACACTAAGGCAACGACCGTCCAGGCTCTCCGGGGCTGTTGAGTGGGCCAGTAGGGCTGTGCCGGCTCCTACCCGGCCCTGGAGCACACCAGGCAGCCATCTCTCCGTGTTCACGTTCACAGACGTGAGCGCCAACACTTCCTGGGGCCTCCTGAGAATAGACAGACAGCCCCGAGCAACTCATGCCACGCCGGGCTGGCGAAGCACAGACAGGAGTCAGTGCTTCCGTGTCTCTGCTGATCCAATAAAGGTCTTAGAGTTTAGTAGAAAAACTGGGACTCCCTTCTCAAATGGACCTGAGTACAAATCTACCTCAGTCACTAACTCCAATACACTCAGTGATCATGAGCAAATTGCTTAATCTTTCAGTGCCTGTGTTTCCTCATCAGGTGAGATAGATATTCAGAAACAGAGTTGCAGGAAATAAAATGCCTGGATCCAATTAAGTGACTCTGTAAATGTTTGTTTTCTCCGTAGTTATAAAACCACTGGATTTATTTGGGATTAGGTACAGTTGCTTAAGTTAGTTCTTGCCATGAAGCAAATGACATTAACCACAGTAAAACATTCCCCTTTATTGACTGGACAGAGATTCACTGACATAGACAATGAAAGCATATTTGGGGGATGATCCTTGCCAAGTCCGCTTTGATGTTTTCGTTATACAAGAGCAAAACCAGATGGAAGTGATGAGATGCCTGAGCTGGGTGCAAAACTATGAGACAGAGGTATGGTTTCCACTCGTTTTTTGCCCACTGCACCCTCCCCAAGTTACAGAAGAACTGAGTGCTTCTCTTCAAATCCTACAGATCACAGAGCTCCTATCCAGACCCCAAAAGTCCTTTAGCAAAATCTGCCTTTGAGTTAAAAGTAGAAATGGGTCCTGAGCATCTGCTTTGGAGGCCTCAGATAACACTCTTGCTTATCAAGTCTTGATCAGAAAGAATGCCAGAAACACATGGAAAGGTCTTGCCCCTCTGACCTTCCCATCATAATATTTGGAAGCAAGAGGACTAGGGGCGCTTGAGGAGGGCCTGGAAGAGAGGTTAGTGTGCCTCAGTTCAGTTCCACAAACATTTATCAAACCCATCCCTAATGCCAGACATGCTGGGAGCCAGGGTGGAATTAGGAACATCACAGAGACCCGAAGCCTCTTAGCCTCTGGAGCCAGAACTGCTCCAGAGCACCAATATCTTCGTAAACTCACATTCACACATTTGGTTTGCACATTATGTTCTCTTGATAGGTTACAAAACTGATCCAGCAAGATATAGGCGTTATTATTTTCTATTGTTTAACATGTATGAGCTCATGGTGTCCCAGACATAGGACAGAACTCGATCACAGTAGTTTAAAATTCAGTTTTGCATCGGATCTCAGACCTCACGTATGCCCAATTTAAAAATAGTCCAAGGAAGATGGTAAATCATGCTGTGGAGGGCGATGCATGGTAGAAACTCAGAATATCTGAACTGAGGGACTGATTTGAGGATTAAATGGAACAATTCATGAAAAGCACCTAATTCAGTGCCTGGCCCACTGTCATTCCCTTGATTCCAATTGAGCCTCATCAAGATTTGTATCAAATCAGTGAATGGTTGCTCTAAACAGGCCATCAAGACCATGAGTATAATTAGGCAATAACTGATAAAATTATGGAATCACTGGGTTAAAAGAGATTGTGCAGGTTCATCTAATTTCTAGCTAGCCTAAATCTGTCTATCTTACTGGTAAGCCCAATTTTCTTACCCTGTCTAAGCATATTCAGGATGAATCAACCTTTGATTTTTACTCCTAATGAGTGCTTAAAATCAGAATTCCACCTAGCAATTTTTTAAAAAACAAACTGCATGTGCTAGCCAGGGAAGGATGTTTTTCCTCTAACTTCACAGCCAAACTTCAAACAGAAAGCATCCTTATTGAAAGACTGGCCAGATGCAGGTATATATCTCCGGGAGTTGTCCTGGTTTCTTTTTAAATTAGGCAATGAATATACTTCTTGACATGCACACACAAGATTTGTGGCAAAAACACCTTTCTTTCATGTAACTGATTTTCCTTTAATCCCAACCTTAATGTATATCATTCTTGATGCATAATCTCAAATGGGCTTTGAACTAGCGAATGCTAACTTTGAATAATGAAGAAAGAAATGACAGTTTACTTTATAGCTGGGTTCAGGATACATGAGGTTGAGGGGCAATGGAGGTGTAACTGTTCACCTTTCACCTTGGCATCAGCAGGTAGAGTCCTAAAGGGAAGTGATTAGTAAGAGGTGGTAGTAAGTTAAAACCCCGAGGCCGAGTGTTCCTGATGCATTTGCATTCCTTGGTTTGGAAGGCGGTGTTTAAAATAAAAAACCATCACCAAGACAGAAAAACTGCTATAGTTATATCACAGCACACTGAGTTGCAAACCTTTTAATGAAAGCCATAATTCTTCGGTTGTCTCCATCATACTATATTCTCATGCAAAACACTTTAATGCCCGGTGTAAATTACTTTAGACTTTCTTAGCATGTATTGCATTTTTTAATCATGAGTGTTCAGTTCTATTTTCCATTTGGAATCCAGGAGAGCAATATCGAAATTAAGCCAGATGCGTTCCACACCTGCAGCCTCCCCTTCTCTGGTCCCGCTTACCCCCCTTCTTTTCCTCCTCACATCTCCGCTCCCCTCCCCGCCTCCCCACAGCCACAGTTCCTGGTGCATCCTCAGTTAGAGGTGCTTGTTCAGACAAGTGAACAACTGTAGCTTGGGCCTGAATGGGATGTTAGGGAGGGATCATCAGAAATGCTCCAGCCCACCCTACAGAAGGGTGAGGTGCAGGGCGCCTGGGTGGTTCCAGTCGTTAAGCGTCTGCCTTTGGCTCAGGTCATGAGCCCAGGGTCCTGGGATCAAGCCCCGCATAGGGCTCCCTGCTCAGCGGGAAGCCTGCTTCTCCCTCTCCCACTCCCCCTGCTTGTGCTCTCTCTCTCTCTCTCTTTCTCTGTCAAATAAATAAAATCTTTAAAAAAAGAAAAAGGCGAGGCACGCCCCACAGAGCCCTGGCCTCCTCCATACTGCAGTGTATGTTAGAATGGTCACAAAGAACCTCTCCATATTCATCTACCTTCTGAGAAAGACACCACTGAAGAAATTTCTAAATATTCACACAATTTGCCAGGGCCCAGAGTAGATGCACAGAGGGTACGCGTTGCTGCCCGCAGCCTCCACGCTGTTCATATGGCCATCTCTCTGAAACACCAATTAGACTGACCCTTTCTTGGCACATGTCCCTATATTCTACTTCTCCCTCAATGGCAGAATTCATCATTCATCCACACTCCCCTGACCTTGCCCATTCGCCTTTATTCCAGCAAGAGACACAGTGGGCTAGAGTTGGTGTATTATGTCTTGCTTGGCAATCTGGAAGCTCATCTGGGGTGCACATTCATTCAGCTAAGAATTGTAGAGCAGAGCATGGGGCTGGTATATCATAGTAGGTGTTCAGTCAAAATTTGCTGAATAAATAAATGATATGTCTTGTAGAGAAGGATGTCAGATTTATACACTGCTATTTAAATCAAGTATATTTTCATTTCACAGCCTCCAAATTGTGTAATGAAAGTAGGAAATACTCTGCGGTGGTGACAGAATTCTGTATTCTGTAGTCTGGAAAATATGTAATAATAGTAAAACATTGACTGTGTTTATCCATTTTTAATTCAGGAGGTTGACAACATGGCTGTATTTGAGATTTTTTTGGGGGGGGGCAGAGTGAAAATTTAATATATCCTCTGCAGGATTCCCCCTTTTTTCCCTGACGGAAAAAAAATGCAGCTTTCACTTATTTATCTATAAGCTTTGAGAGGTTCTATTTTTTCAGCTGGTTCTTCCTATCCAGGTTCAGGATCTAAATAGGAGGTTGGTCCAAGGTTACCTAAAACACTGGATAAAATGAGTGTTGGCATCTGTCCCTGTGACTATTGATTCTGGGGCTACGCCAGGTCCCTGGGGATTGGAAAGATTCCCTATCTGAGGCTACTTGGCTACAAAAACCCTTCCTCCAGCCCTTGCCAACTAAAACACAGTAGGAGCAAATGTTGTGTGGCAACTGGGTATAAACACAACAGTTGGAATGCTTCAGAAAGAAGTTGAATTTCCTGGTTAAGTGTATTCAATGTTAAAACAACAATAACAGTGTTAAAAACACATTTGGGGATTGTTAGAATGCCTTACCCACTGATTCTCATTATTACTCAATGGATACACTGGTGTCTCTGAGAAGTATTTCCTTAGGGATCATCTTAGAGGCTATGTCTACAGAGATTAGGTAAGGTGAAAAAATGGATTAAAATAGGCCCTGAAAGAAGGCAAATGCAATGTTGGCTAAAGCAACACCTTACCTGGGGCGCCTGGGTGGCTCAGTCGGTTAAGCGTCTGCCTTCTGCTCAGGTCATGATCCCAGGGTTCTGGGATCGAGTCCTGCATTGGGCTCCCTGCTCAGCAGGGAGTCTGTTTCTCTCTCTCCCTCTCCCTCTGTGTGTGCTCACGTTCTCTTGCTCTCACTCTCTCTCAAATAAAGAAAATTAAAAAAAAAAAAAAACCCAACACTTTACCTGTGAGAGTAGAACAGTTAAAGGGAGCAAAGAAGCATGGGTCCTACTCATGGCTACGGTTCTTACAAGCTCTGAGATCTCAGGTAAAGCCTGTCTTTGGCCCTCCAGCTTCCTCATCTGCAAAGTGGGTAGGTCGCTTACAGAAACCTCTGAAATGCCTTCTAGCACTGAAGCTCAATGAGCACTGTTGCTCTCTGAAATTGACCTTAATGTCCCCAGCCCAGCATGTTTTGTGTCTGAGTAGAGAGCAAAGTCAGGGCTTTGGTGTTGGTACAAGAACAGAGAACCTCATGAGTTTTTACCCAAGGGCTACCTAGTGGGGAAGGAACACTGTTATGGGTTGTACTGTGTCCCCTCAAGAAAGATATGTTGAAGTTCTAACCCACTTTCTGAGGAATGTCACCTTATTTGGAAACAGGGTCTTTGCAGATTTAAACAAATTAGGATGAGATCATCCGGGGGCACACTACCCCAATATGACTGGTGTCCTTATAAAATGGATTTAGAAGGAAGATATGTGAAGAGACCCCGGGAGAACACCGTGAAGATAGAGGCACAAGCCATGGGACGTCCAGGGCTACCAAAAGCTGCAAGAAGCAAGGAAAGATGCTTTCCCTATAGGTTTCTGAGGGGCATGGCCCTGCCAACACTTGAACCCCAGACTTCCAACCCCCAGAACTGTGAGACACTTCATTACAGCAGCCCTGGGAAACCAGTGCAGATCCCCTCATATCTCCCGAGTCCATGTCCATCTGGCTTCTTCACGGGAGGGAATGGGTATGTTGCCCGGTGTGTGTGCGATCTGACATTTGCCAGATGCAATAGTGGACAAGAGGCAAGCAGAGAAGGGGAGAAAGGGGAAAGAAAGAAAATGAAAGAATACCTTGTTAAGAAAACAGAGAAGTCTGGGATCAGGGCTGGTATTTCACTCGAATGCTTGGGAACAGCCTAACAGCTGAAGGATTTCTGGGTAAACAGCCATTGCCCTGAGCCCCCGGAGCGCTCCACTGCCAAGCCCACTGCCTCTGCTCCCAGGTTGCTCTGTCCCTTCCTGGGGGCCCTCCAAGATTTCCCCTCCCCCAGGATCCAGCCAATGAAGGGTTGACTCCTGGCTGTGCAGGGGGTCTCCGGATTCTGCCTCAGGGCTCCCTCTGCCATAGTCCCTTCTGATGGGTCAGTAGTTGTTGCTAATAACATCATTTCTAATTGAGAACCTTGTGCATTTGATTTGGTACTGGATTTCTGTGATGATGGGAAAACATGCAGTGGAAGGAGATGAAACCACAGGTTGCTGCAGGGAGTTGAGGAGAAACAGGCGTGCAGGAGATCAGAGCGGCAGGAGGGAAGACAGAGCCAGGAAGCGGGGTCTCTCTGCAGCTGTTACTGTACAGTTGAGATACTGCTTCCCCTAAAGCTGCCTCTGGCTTTCTGGTCCTTTTCCTGGCAACCCACCACTGACCCAGGAGTAGGAGACAGGGGTGGAAAGAGGACACAGAGGAGTAAGGCAGGGAAGGGCCAGTTGCTCACAGCTTGCACCTGACTTCCAACCTGCCCACGGGGCCAGAGCAGGTGTCGGGGCAAGTGACCACCTGGCGATGCTAAGCGTGGAGGTGCAGGTGGGCTGACAAAGCTCGGTTATAGGGAACTCTTGTGTCAGTCAGTCTGGCGGGCAGTGGAGTAGATAGAGGCATCATTCTCAAGAGCAGCCACCCTCTCATCTCTGCATCCTCACCCCACTTAATCCCCACAAGACCTCTAATAAGTAGGCATTATCACGAATTCTCATTTTGCAGGTCAGGAGTCTGAAATGCAGCAAAGCGAAGTTATTTACCTAAAGGCCAGTGGCCAGTAAGGAATGGAGCCAAGATTCGAACTCAAGTATATTTGCTTCCAATTCTTGCACCTTTAGTCACTAGTCCATCAGTCACCCATAGAGAGGTTATCTGGCCATGTGTGATTCAGAAGCCACTCCGATCTAAGAGTGTATCCCATGTGCCATCACCAATCCAAACCTCCAACAAGTAAAATCCTTTGACCAAGTCCAAGTGACTCATGTAGAGATAAAACCTTACATACTTGGATGTGAATGATATCTAGTTGTAAACATGGGACAGGGTGAGCTTAGGGTCCTCCTACTCTGCCATCTTCCCAAGCTCCTCTCCTTGAGATAAAATCTTACAATACTGAATATTAATTCCCACATTGTCAGGAATTTTTTCCAAGCAACATCATTTAATACTTATTGAATGGCCATTGTGAGTTGAGCATAAGATGCACTATCATCACACACTGGCATTTTTCAAGATTTCTGTATTGAAAACAAAACAGGAACTATTCTCTATGGTCAAGAAGTGATCTTGAGAGATTAGATGTTATTCTTATTCTAACCCTATTGATACACCGATTGCATATAAAGGAGCATTTCCAGATACAATTCAGATTTGTGGGTAACATAAATCAATTATTCTTAAATAAGATTTGCCTTTATTATCCAGCTGACTCTGGAGCACTCTTAACTCTTTATCTGTGTTTACCCCGTCAATCCCATTTGGTAAACACCACCCAAGCATGCTCTCAAACATTCCGCCCTTTTGAAATCAATGTAAATGTAATTCTACCAACCTCAACTAAACTAATAAGATCTGAAAGGTCATAATGGTACCAGACATCCTATGAATAATAGCTATGAATGCAGCTCAATGATTGATTCAACCAACGGCAATGAAGGTCCTAGGGAAAATGAGCTATTTAATTTTCTCCTACACCCTAGTATGTTCTAAAGCCTCTCAAATTTGGGATTGGTTCTCAGGCTCACTGTGTTATCACTACATGGATTATTGGAGCCTGCAGAAGGAAAAGACTGTAAAAGTAGAGAAACTCGATTTCATTGTTGGGTCCAGTATAGTCTCACTCTTGTCATAGAAAAACCTAAATCATCAATGTACATGTTTGATTTATACCCCTCAGACACATCTGTATCACTTTCACAAGGCTGCCATAACAAATTTCTGCAAACTGGGAGGCTGAGAGCAAGAAAAATGTATTGTCTCATAGTCCTGGAGGCCAGAAGTCCAAAATCCAGGTGTTGGTTGGATTACCTTCTGAGGGCTTTAAGACAGAATCTGCTCTATGCCTCTCTCCTAGCATCTGGTATCTCCAGGCATTCCTTGGCTTGTAGATGCATCATTCAAATCCTCCTGTCTCTGTCTTCACATGGCCATCTTCTTATAAGGACATGAGTCATATTGGATCAGGGGCCCAAATTTCTCTAGTATGACTTCACCTTAACTTGTTACATCTGCAATGACCCTATTTCCAAATAAGGTCACATTCTGAGATGCAGGAATTTAGGATTTCAAAATATCTTTTTGGGGGAGCACAGTTCAACCCACTGCAATATCCAAATAGGAAATAGAGTTCATAGCACTATAGCTATTAGGCTACAAATCAGACAAAATATTTCCCGACACTATAATACAGAACATGGAAGTTTTAGTTATAAAGTAAATAATTTAACTTTATTATATTTTTACTTTTTCAATTATGAAATAGCTAATATAATTATATAATTATAAAATATACAGAAAAAGAATACATATAATGTATGTATCTTGTAGAAAGGGTAATAAAATGAATATCAGTGTACCTGTCAGTTTAAGAAACAGGGCATCATGAATAAAATTAAAGCCTCCATATATCTCTACCTAATCTCATTCCAATTCTTTCTTGGTGAGCAAGACAGACTAGGTCTCTGCCCTCATGGAACTTAAATTTCAGTTGAGGGAGACACAAAATAGACACAAAAATGAGAAACAAAATATCAGGTAAGGAAAAGTGCTACCCACAGCATTAAAATATGGTGATGTGACAGAAAGTAACTGGATGGCTACTTTGGCCTGGAAGTTTAGGTGAAGTTGCTTTGAGGTGGTGACCTTTAAGCTGTGATCTTGTTGAAAAGAAGGAGTCAGCCATGTGAAGATAAGGAAGAAAAGCATCTAGGACAAGGCATGAAAGTACAAAGGCCATAAGGCAAGGTAAGCTTGGCAAATAAAAGGCCAGGTAGCTGGAACTTAGTAAGTGAAGACAGGATAAACTCACAGTTCAGAATGTGCCATAAAAACTGGAGTAAAGGCGAGGAGCAAGATGGCGGAGGAGTAGGAGAGCTAAATTTCATCTGGTCCCAGGAATTCAGCTAGATAGGGACCAAACCATTCTGAACACCTATGAACTCAACAGGAGACTGAAGAAAAGAATAGCCGCAACTCTGAACAGAAAAGCAACCACTTTCTGGAAGGTCTCTTCTGATTTGTTTATTGTATATTTTTCTGGGGTCATTGTTACCCGGTTAGCATTTTGTTCTCTCATTCATCTCTTCTCCTCTGGACAAAATGACAAGACAGAAAAAATCACCTCAAAAAAAAAAAAAAAGAACAAGAGGCAGTACCAACTGCCAGGGACCTAATCAATACGGACATTAGTAAGATGTCAGAACTAGAGTTCAAAATGACGATTTTAAAGATACTAGCTGAGGGGCGCCTGGGTGGCTCAGTTGTTAAGCATCTGCCTTCGGCTCAGGTCATGATTCCAGGTCCTGGGATCGAGCCCCGCATCGGGATCCCTGCTTGGTGGGAAGCCTGCCTCTCCCTCTCCCACTCCCACTGCTTGTGTTCCCTCTCTCACTGTGTCTCTCTCTGTCAAATAAATAAACAAAATCTTTAAAAAAAATAAAGATACTAGCTGAGCTTGAAAAAAGCATGGAAGATATTAGAGAAACCCTTTCTGGAGAAATAGAACTACTAAAATCTAACCAAGTCGAAATCAAAAAGTCTATCAATGAAGTGCAATAAAGAATGCAGGCTATAACTGCTAGGCTAAATGAGGCAGAAGAGAGAATTAGTGATATAGAAGACCAAATGATATAAAATAAAGAAGCTGAGAAAAAGAGATAAACAACTACTGGATCATGAGGGCAGAATTCGAAAGATAAGTGATACCATAAGACGATAAACAATATTAGAATAATTGGGATCCCAGAAGAAGAAGAAAGACAGAGAGGGGCAGAAGGTATATTGGAGCAAATTATAGCAGAGAACTTCCCTAATTTGGGGAAGGAAACAGGTATCCAAGTCCAGGAGGCACAGACAACCCCTCTCAAAATCAATAAAAATAGGTCAACACCCCGATATCTAATAGTAAAACTTGCGAGTCTCAGAGACAAAGAGAAAATCCTGAAAGCAGCTCGGGACAAGAGATCTGTAACCTATAATGGTAGAAACATTAGATTGGCAATAGACCTATCCACAGAGACCTGGCAGGCCAGAAAGGACTGGCATGATATATTCAGAGCACTAAATGAGAAAAATATGCAGCCAAGAATACTATATCCAGCTAGGCTGTCATTGAAAATAGGAGAGATAAAAAGCTTCCAGGACAAACAAAAACTAAAGGAATTTGCAAACACGAAACCAGCCCTCCAAGAAATATTGAAAGGGGTCCTCTAAGCAAAGAGAGAGCCTAAAAGTAACATAGACCAGAAAGGAACACAGACAATATACAGTAATAATCACCTTACAGGCAATACAATGGCACTAAATTCATATCTTTCAATAGTTACCCTGAATGTAAATGGGCTAAATGCCCCAATGAAAAGACACAGGGAATCAGATTGGATAAAAAAACAAGACCCATCGATATGCTGTCTGCAAGAAACTCATTTTAGACCCAAAGACATCCCCAGATTGAAAGTGAGGGGGTGGAAAACCATTTACCATGCTAATGGACACCAAAAGGAAGCTGGGGTGGCAATCCTTATATCAGACAAATTAGATTTTAAACCAAAGACTATAATAAGAGATGAGGAAGAACACTATGTCATACTTAAAGGGTCTATCCAACAAGAAGATCTAACAATTGTAAATATCTATGCCCCTAACATGGGAGCAGACAATTATATAAGCCAATTAATAACAAAAGCAAAGAAACACATCAACAACAATACAATAATAGTGGGGGACTTGGGGCGCCTGGGTGGCTCAGTTGGTTAAGCGACTGCCTTCGGCTCAGGTCATGATCCCGGGGTCCTGGGATAGAGCCCCACATCGGGCTCCCTGCTCAGCTGGAAGCCTGCTTCTCCCTCTCCCACTCCCCCTGCCTGTGTTCACTCTCATGCTGTCTCTCTCTCTCTCCCTCTCTGTCAATTAAATACATAAAATCTTTAAAAAAATAATAATAATAATAGTGGGGGACTTTAACACCCCCCTCACTGAAATGGACAGATCATCTAAGCAAAAGAGCAACAAGGAAATAAAGGCTTTAAATGACACACTGGACCAAATGGACTTCACAGGTATATTCAGAACATCCCATCCCAAAGCAACAGAATACACATTCTTCTCTAGTGCCCACGGAACATTCTCCAGAATAGATCACATCCTAGGTCACAAATCAGGTCTCAACCAGTACCAAAAGACTGGGATCATTCCCTGCCTATTTTCAGACCACAATGCTTTGAAACTAGAACTCAATCTCAAGAGGAAAGTCGGAAAGAACTCAAATACATGAAGGCTAAACAGCATCCTACTAAAGAAAGAATGGGTCAACCAGAAAATTAAAGAAGAATTAAAAAACTTCATGGAAACAAATGAAAATGAAAGCACAACTGTTCAAAATCTTTGGGATGCAGGAAAGGCAGTCCTAAGAGGAAAGTATATAGCAATACAAGCCTTTCTCAAGAAACAAGAAAGGTCTCAAATACACAACCTAACCCTACACCTAAAGGAGCTGGAGAAAGAATAGCAAATAAAGCCTAAACCCAGCAGGAGAAGAGAAATAATAAAGATCAGAGCAGAAATCAATGAAATAGAAACCAAAAGAACAGTAGAACAGATCAACGAAACTAGGAGCTGGTTCTTTGAAAGAATTAACAAGATTGATAAACCCCTGGCCAGACTTATCAAAAAGAACAGAGAAATGACCCAAATAAATAAAATCATGAATGAAAGAGGAGAACCACAACCAACACCAAAAAATACAAACAATTATAAGAACATATTATGAGCAACTATATGCCAGCAAATTAGATAATCTGGAAGAAATGGATGCATTCCTAGAGATGTAACAACTACCAAAACTGAACCAGGGAGAAATAGAAAACCTGAACAGACCTATAACCACTAAGGAAATTGAAGCAGTCATCAATTCTCCCAACAAACAAGAGCCCAGGGCCAGATGGCTTCCCAGGGGAATTCTACCAAACATTTAAAGAATTAATACCTATTCTTCTGAAACTGTTCCAAAAAATAGAAATGGAAGGAAAACTTCCAAACTCGTTTTATGAGGCCACCATTACCTTGATCCCCAAACCAGACAAAGACCCCATCAAAAAGGAGAATTACAGACGAATATCCTTGATGAACATGGATGCAAAAATTCTCACCAAAATACTAGCCAATAAGATCCAACAGTACATTAAAAGGATTATTCACCATGACCAAGTGGGATTTATTCCTGGGCTGCAAGGTTGGTTCAACATCCACAAATCAATCAATGTGATACAATACATTAATAAAAGAAAGAACAAGAACCATATGATCCTCTCAATAGATGCAGAAAAAGCATTTGACAAAGTACAGCATTCTTTCTTGATCAAAACTCTTCAGAGTATAGGGATAGAGGTACATACCTCAATATCATAAAAGCCATCTATGAAAAACCCACAGCGAATATCATTCTCAATGGGGAAAAGCTGAGAGCTTTCCCCCTAAGGTCAGGAACATGGCAGAGTTGTCCACTATCACCACTGCTATTCAACATAGAACTAGAAGTCCTAGCCACAGCAATCAGACAATGAAAAGAAATAAAAGGCATCCAAATCAGCAAAGAAGTCAAACTCTCACTCTTTGCAGATGATATGATACTTTATGTGGAAAACCCAAAAGACTCCACCCCAAAACTGCTAGAACTCATACAGGAATTCAGTAAAGTGGCAGGATATAAAATCAACGCACAGAAATCAGTGGCATTCCTATACACCAACAACAAGACAGAAGAAAGAGAAATTAGAGAGTTGATCCCATTTACAATTGCACCCAAAACCATAAGATACCTAGGAATAAATCTAACCAAAGAGGCAAAGAATCTGTACTCAGAAAACTATAAAATACTCATGAAAGAAATTGAGGAAGACACAAAGAAACGGAAAAACGTTCCATGCTCATGGATTGGAAGAACAAATATTGTGAAGATGTCAATGCTACCTAGAGCAATCTACACATTCAATGCAATCCCTATCAAAATACCATCCACTTTTTTCAACGAAATGGAACAAATAATCCTAAAATTTGTATGGAATCAGGAAAGTCCCCGAATAGCCAGAGGAATGTTGAAAAAGAAAAGCAAATCTGGTGGCATCACAATTCTGGACTTCAAGCTCTATTACAAAGCTGTCATCATCAAGACAGTATGGTACTGGCACAAAAACAGACACATAGATAAATGCAACAGAACAGAGAGCCCAGAAATGGACCCCCAACTCTATGGTCAACTAATCTTCGACAAAGCAGGAAAGAATATCCAATGGAAAAAAGACAGTCTCTTTAACAAAGGGTGTTGGGAACATTGGACAGCCACATGCAGAAGAATGAAACTGGACCATTTCCTTACACCACACACAAAAATAGACTCAAAATGGTTGAAAGACCTAAATGTGAGGCAGGAGTCCATCCAAATCCTAAAGGAGAACACAGGCAGCAACCTCTTTGACCTCAGCCACAGCAACTTCTTCCTAGAAACATGGCCAAAGGCAAGGGAAGCAAGGGCAAAAATGAACTATTGGGACTTCAGCAAGATAAAAGCTTTTGCACAGCAAAAGAAACAGTCAACAAAACCAAAAGACAACAGACAGAATTGGAGAAGATATTTGCAAATATCAGGTAAAAGTCTAGTATCCAAAATCTATAAAGAATTTATCAAACTCAACACCCAAAGAACAAATGATCCAATCGAGAAATGGGCAGAAGACATGAACAAACATTTTTCCAAAGAAGACATCCAAATGGCCAACAGACACATGAAAAAGTGCTCAACATCGCTCACCATCAGGGAAATCCAAATCAAAACCTCAATGAGATACCACCTCACACCAGTCAGAATGGCTAAAATTAACAAGACAGGAAATGACAGATGTTGGTGGGGATGCGGAGAAAGGGGAACCCTCCTACACTGTTGGTGGGAATGCAAGCTGGTGCAACCACTCTGGAAAACAGTATGGAGGTTCCTCAAAAAGTTGAAAATAGAGCTACACTACGACCCAGCAATTGCTCTACTGCGTATTTACCCCAAAGATACAAATGTAGGGATCTGAAGGGGTACATGCACCCCAATGTTTAGAGCAGCAATGTCCACAATAGCTAAACTATGGAAAGAGCCAAGATGTCCATCAACAGATGAATGGATAAAGAAGATGTGAGATACACACACACACACACACACACACACACACACACACACACACAATGGAATATTATGCAGCCATCAAAAGGAATGAAAGCTTGCCATTTGCAATGACATGGATGGAACTGGAGGGTACTATGCTGAGTGAAATAAGTCAATCAGATGAAGACATGTATCCTATGACCTCACTGATACAAGGAATTCTTAATCTCAGGAAACAAACTGAGGGTTGCTGGAATGGTGGGGGGTGGGAGGGATGGGGTGGCTGGGTGATAGACACTGGGGAGGGTATGTGCTATGGTGAGCGCTGTGAATTGTGTAAGACTGCTGAATCACAGACCTGTACCTCTGAAACAAATAATACATTATATGTTAAAAAAGAAGAAGAGGATAGCAGGAAGGGAAAAATGAAGGGGGGGAAATCGCAGGGGGAGACGAACCATGAGAGACGGTGAACTAAGAGAAAGAATGGGGGGGTTCGGGGGGGGAGGAGGGGGGGGGGATGGGTTAGCCCGGTGACGGGTATTAAAGAGGGCACGTACTGAATGGAGCACTGGGTGTTATACGCAAACAATGAACCATGGAACACTACATCAAAAACTAATGATGTAATGTATGGTGATTAACATAACATAATAAAAAATAAAAATAAAAATAAAATAAAAAAACTGGAGTAAAGAATTTAGACTTTGTTGTGAGAGCAATGAGATACTATCAGAGGGTGTTTTTTTGAAAAGATTTTATTTATTTATTTATTTGACAGAGAGAGAAACAGCGAGAGAGGGAACACAAGCAGGGGGAGCGGGAGAGGGAGAAGCAGACTTCCGGCGGAGCAGGGAGCCCCATCAGGGGCTCGATCCCAGGACCCTAGGATCATGACCTGAGCCGAAGGCAGACACTTAATGACTGAGCCACCCAGGCGCCCCTTATCAGAGGGTTTTAAGTGAGGACATAACATGATCTGATTTATGTTTCAGAAGCTCTGTGGCAGGGATAGAGGAGAAGCAAGGAAACTCTCAGGACTAGACTGATCGTGGTGGAGATGGACCATGTACAGATTTGGGATGTGCTCTAGAGGTGGAGTCTACAGGGCTTACTGCACTGGATGTGGGGAATAAGGGAAAGAGAAAATGATGCTGGATGCAACTGAATGGATTGAGGTGCATCTTAATGAGATGGCAAAGATTTGTGGAGGAGCAAATTTGGGAATGTGTAAGTTACAAGCTTACTTTTGTAAAGTTTGAAAAATGCCTAGAAGACAAGCTTGTGAAGATTTTACAAAGCAGTTTGCCATATTAGTCCTTGAATCTTGGTTAAAAACTAGTCTCATTCCTCATGAAACACAATCAACTCTACATTTGTCAAGACACATTTTATCTGGTCAATTTCCTCAGCCATTTTCTTGTGTCCTTCTTTCCCTTTGCTTCCTGCTTATTAACTACTCAGTCATTCTCCATATGTTTTCTAGTACTTGTTTTATGGATGAACACAATGCTGGCATCCATCATACTGTAAACATAAGTGGCTCTCTTTGAATATTTATAGAATAATATAATAAATAAGTTAATTAATTAAAATACTGCTCAGGTTCTCTTGAAGCTTAAGTTTTCAAGGGTTAAAAAGACTAGCATAAGAAATAACACGTACTTTAATAACTAAAATACAAAGTAAAGGAGTGCCTGGGTGGCTCAGTCAGTTAAGCATCTCCTTTCAGCTCAAGTCATGATCCCGGGGTCCTGGGATCATGCCCTGAGTCAGGTTCCCTGCTCATGGGGAGCCTATTCTCCCTTTCCTCCCAGCTCGGGCTCTCTCTCTCTCTCTCTCAAATAAGTACATACATACATAAGAATTAAAAAAAAAAACAAAGTAAAAAGTAACTAGTTAAACAGGAAAGTTACTAATAAAGGATTGTGGGCATTCAGAAGATATGCAATTCAGAAAATGTGGTATATTCGCATATGGAATACCTTTCAGTAATGAGAATGAAGAAACTAAAACTATATTCAACAACATGAGAGAATTCCACAAATAGTGTTGAGCAAAATAAACCATACAAAAGAATACACACGGTATGATTTCATTTACATAAAGTTCAAGAAAGGCAAAACTAAGCTATGGTGTGAGAAATCTGGATAGTGGTTGGTTACCTTGTGTAGGGCGTTTGTGACTGGTAGGGAATGTGAAGGGAATCCTGGGATTCTGGTTACATTGTTTTTTGGGTTTTGCTTATATATGTTCACCTCATTAAAACTGCCCTAGCCTTGGGGCACCTGGGTGGCTCAGATGGTTGGGCGTCTGCCTTCGGCTCAGGTCATGATCCCAGGGTCCTGGGATCGAGCCCCGCATCGGGCTCCCTGCTCGGCAGGGAGCCTGCTTCTCCCTCTCCCTCTACTGTTCCCCCTGCTTGTGCTCTCTCACTCTGTCAAATAAATGAAATCTTAAAAAAAAAATAAATTTTAAAACTCACCTAGCCTTATACTCAGGATTTGTGTAGCTTTTGAAAGTATTGTATGTCAAGAACTGTAAATTGTCTGATACAGACTCCGCTTGCAATACTGACACAGTTTTATACATGCTGGCAGAAGACACGATACTCCTGGGTCAGAGACAAAGGAATTGGTTACTCAGAGCCTAGCAAGCAGCGTGAGCCGTACGTTCGCTCTCCTTGCCCTTGCTCCCCCTCCGCAAAGTTGCACCGGGGAGGCTCAGATGGATGCTGTATATGCAGTGCTTTGTGTCAACTGAGGATCCCCAAGCTTAGAAAACTGAAATCTTTCGTAATGGGATACAAGCCAATCTGCCCCACCTCCATGGTTGGGCGATGATATCTTTGTTACACTAGACAGTAAACAAACTTTCCTCTGCTTGGGGGGGAGACACTATCTTCCAAGGCTGTTCTCTATACAATCATCCTTGAAAAAATAGTCGGGAACAAAAGCTATCAGTGCGTCTCTGCTCACAAGGCATGCAGAAACGTGAGAGACCGCTGGAGGATTCTCTCTCAACATGGTGTACTTCAATAAAAAGTTTACATCTAGAATTATGTGCTATTTTAGGTAGGTCTTATTTGGGCATGATCAGATTAAGGGAAAATGACTTTGTTGTAAGGAATAACGAGTGGGTGAGTTTTAGTCAAGCGTAGCGTCTTCCCTACCTGAAAGGTCTTCCAACATGGGAAGGTGAGGAAAATGAAACTGAAATGGCCAATTTGACTGTCTTTTTTTATTGCTCAGCGAAAGGTTTGTAGAAGGGAAGAAAAATCACATTAAAGAATGAAACCAGACGTTAAGGAATCATCTGTGTATTTCATTTATCCTTTTCCCAACTCCCCCAACTGTGCAAGAGTTTGGATTATTCAGAGTTGAGAGATTTCGAAAATATTTCCATCATAATATGTGCACAGTTCAGTAGATTTTATTTTGAAAATAAAATAAGAAATACAGAAAATAATAAATTCAAATGCCTTTAAAAGTTTTTTATTTCCATAATTGAAAATTTTAAACCAAAATTATAATGGTCCTAATTAACTTTACTTTGAAAAACAAATCTCTAAATTCCTCTTGTCTTATTTACAATAAATCAAGATGACCCAATAGCATTTAAGCAGAAATGTGATATACTTAACGCTTAACATTTTCTTAACATTTTTCTCTCTGAAACATCCATTTTTATGCTACCTAGGTAAGAGTGTGGAAGTGAATATTAAAATCCCATAACCATATTCTGGTGCTGATGCTGCATTTTCACGTTTTATGATCTACCTTGAGCTGTTTGACTGAATGGCAGTCTGCTGTTTAATCTAGAGCCATGTGTTATTCTATATAAGTGTACTGTATTATAAAAGTGAATGTAAAACTGATTTCAGGATATATATGTTTAATTACATAGTCTCATGTTACATATCTGAATCAAATTGTGCATTGCCTCTTAATTGCTTGAAAAAGTTTGGAATTAATTTAAGCCATGAAGCTTGAGATCTTTTTAAGGAGGCTTTTCTCAGATCATAATTCGGTTCTCAAAGTTGAATCCTTTGTGGTTTTTCCAATTTAGCCCCTCGGGTGGGGAAGTAGAGATATGACATTTATTGAATGCTTGTTTTGTACCAGGTGATGGACTATATGGTTTATACGTATCACCTTATTTTAAAACCTAATAAAATTCCATGAGGTGACCGTAATTATTCCCATTTTATACATGAACCAAAAAATGAAGAGTAAACTACTTGAGGTCACACCATGAGTAAGTGGTAGAACTGGGATTTGAATACAAAGCTCTATGCCTCCATGGTAAAATCATTTTTTAGAATAGTACTTGCATATGAATAGGAAAAAAGACTAGAAGGATGAAATGTATACCATTATGTCAGCCATGGTGGAATTAAAGTTAATTTTTAATTCTTCATTTCATCATTCTGTATTGTCTGAATTTCTGATAATGTATATGTATATGTATTAATTTAAATATTATATAGGACTTGAAATGACCTTGAGAAGTTATGCAGGTTGAAACTGTTAACCGTTAAGGGCTCCATGGGCTATAGTCGTATAGTGTCTCTTGACATGGGAGTTTGAATCAGGTCGGCTTCTGAATGCCCAAGTACTGAAGCTATGTTTGGGGACCGGATGATCGTGGGGTGATAATGTGTTTTCCAGAGACCTCGAAGGTCAAGCGTGGTCTGAAAGATAACCAATATAGGGCTCCCCTCCACGATGGAAAGATTCTCATGTGTGAACCTTGGATGGCTTGATTATTACTAGGTCATGTAAGCAAGAACTACCCCTGCCTCCTTCCCACTACCCTTTTAAGAAAAATTTCTCTAATAGCTATTGAGAATCATGGAATCATTTCACTCACTCCTCTAATAAAAGTACGGGCTTACTGTTTATTTACCAAATAGCCCTTTACTGTATATGTATCCTTGTAACAATATGGATCAAGATTCAAGTGATTATCCGCTACCACCACCCCTTACATGTATCATTCCCTTTCATATTTCTGAAGCTACTTGTCTATATGAAGCTATTGGGATAGAAAGTCAGCTAGTTGGGTATAATAATGCTGTGGTGTGCCACCCAGCTTCCTCCTTTTGGACCAATGTCCAAAAAAGGTCAAGATCATTCTCCCTCCAGCTTCCAGAAGTGTCGTTTGCTGGCAGCTCATGGTTGAGACCCTCCTCAGAAATTGCCCTTGACCAAAGGAAGCCGCCTTGCTCAAGCTTAGCTGCTTCCTCAGGGGTAGCCCACATCTAATGCCTAGACTATTAGTGGGTACAAAGCCCAGCACCCTTGCTCCAATTTGGGGGCATCTCTGAAAGGCCATCACAGTTCCAGACTTCCCTGTAAAATCATCCGATACTCCTATTACAACCTTATCACAATGTAACTTTCCCTTCCGTCCAATCCTCCTTCCCTCAATCCTTTATAGGCATCTCTCCTAAGAGCACTCACCAATGAGCCCTCTCTATGTGGTGTGTTGTCTGAGTCTGTTTCCCCAGGAACAGAATCTAAGACTCACCTACATTTCCTATGCCCTCCATACCACCATTCTCCCCCAGGTGAGCCCTAGGAAGAGTTGCATCCATTGTGAATATCACAATACCTATACCAGGCAGATCCCTTCTTCCTAGAGGAACTGAGTAAGGAGTTAATCACACAGACTCACACAGAAAGTTTGCTCAGAAAGAGTCTCTACACCCTGCTCTCTAAGGCCCGGGGTCAAGAATTGTACTGCTGGTTAGCTTCTCACTGCAAACAGTCGCTATGGGGTGCTAATAAAGTGAGTACTGGTATCAAAGCAAACTCCGAGACTGTCTGCCTTCCTGGACTTCAGAGGCCATGGGTGCAGTGGCAGGTCAGAGCTGAGAGTTTTCTGTAGTAGCCGCCAACTGCAGTAGCAGCGGTAAAACAAAGGGCTCTAGTCTAGGATGGAACAAGGACCCCACTTCATAGGTGACCTTCTGGGATCCAGTACCTGTCTCTTGGGCTGGGCTTCACCATTAATCACATACAAGGAAACATGGTATTGGAATAGACCCTGTCTTCTCTGGGTTTGGTGACTGGGTAACTTGGCATCCTCTTTTGGATTTGCAAACATACCATAAAGGCCACAAAAGCCAGCAAAGTTAGAAAGATAAGATGGCTTCAGAGGACGTCACAAAGAAATGTTATCTCTTTGGAACAACTCTTTTTATGAAAAATATACTGGAACAGATTGCAGCAGGACAACCTGGTCAATAAAGACTTCAGGATGTAATTGCTCACATAGGGGAACATTTTCTTTAACATCAGAGTGAGCTATTTTCCCCAGTACTGCAATGATTGTTACACATTTTGTAGACTCCCCCAGAACTCTCTCTAGATGGGATCTGCTAATACCATCCACACTAAGGCAAACGATTAATTGACTCTAGGAGAAAAGTCTTTAAAAATCGTTGAAAATGGTGGGTCCCTATCCTGCTAAACTTGTTTCTCTACTTCTCAGATATAATTTCCTCACTTCAGCATTCAAAGAGAATTTATAGTATGAAATAATTTCATTCAACTGGTAAATTAATTTAGTTTCACGGAGATAAACTTTGTAGAGAATTCCTCTGGTTAGGCAGGATCAAATGCTGCTTGAAATCAGACCATCAAAATAATTTTTTAATGATCTAAATAGGTAACCAGTAACCTTGCTGTTAGCATTGTTTTTGTCAAAACTGAAACAAAGCTATAAAACTTTTTAAGCTGCCCTCTTGCTTTGACTGCTAGGAAACTCAGAGCCAAATTCAATGTTTAATGTCAATAACAATTCTTAGCTTAGATTTTCTGATACAATCCCTCTTCTTTTACCACCCCACCTTCATTCTATCTCCCCAATACACAACTACATAATTTTTTAAAAATATTTTTGAAAGTTTATCCTGGTAAAAAACAGAAGACCAAGAAACATTCTTGAAACTGTAACTATTTCTGGCTTGTTGGCCCAATATTTTAAACTGATATAGGGGAGGCAGGTAAATCATAAGCAATTAACAAGTGGGCAGTGAGGAGATGTCCAAGTTCAACATCTTTCCAAAGGCCAAAATTTGATATGAGTGGCTAAATGGATTATGGATTATCTATCCATATTCATATATATTCCCACCATGGGAGGGAAAGCAGTCTCTTCAATACGGAATTCATTTTCCAAAAGTGAGTAGGTCTGCGTCTCAAACAGTTCCATTGAACAAACTGTGCCTTAAATCTTCTTTGAACTGCTGAGCCTAAATCAGATTTAGATATAAAAGGTTTCATTTTATATAACCAATACTTAAAGCTTCTATTGAGTCCTCAAAATGAGGACTCATTGCTGCAATGCATGTGTTTTTGGTGTGAGTCCAACTTCTTAACTTGTCTAAGTTTTGGTGATAAAAGTTCACATTAACTTAGATAACATGCCAGCTCTGAATGCTCTCAGGCTAGTTATCACTGTTCTCCATGTCTTCAGCATATTCAGATAAGATGAACTGAATCTTTATAAAAACTGACATTAATTGGCATGATTCCCTATGTCGATACCTCAATCAATTTTAAAATATCTTTCCATATTCCGTGTGTGCTGGAATCTGAGATAATGGAGTGTATATGTCAAGATAGCACGGGCTCTGATGTAATAAAAATATAACCCTAGAGTCTCAGTTACTTAGCACAATAAAGGCTTATTTCTTATTCATGCTAAGTCCCAATGTGAGTCAGCTAACTCTTCAGAGTAGCTGTTTTCCATGCTCTGACATAGAGATGCAAGCTATTTGTACCTTATAGCTCCACCATCTCAGTGCATACTCTTCTTTGTATCATGGCAGGAGAAAAGAGAGTCAGAAAGTTGCACATGGACTCTTGAATGCTTCAACCCAGGAGTGACTCTTGTTCATGGCCCATTGGGCCCATGGGGGCACATGGATATGCAGTGAACAGCACATGCCCCTGATTCAGGGAATGTACAGAAAACTTCTCTTGCATCTGTTTCTGTGAAACTGTAGGTTCTATCAATGTCACTGTTTTTAAATAAGGTCTTGTGTATGGGACATATTTGAGTGAATACATAACATCCATGTTTACAATTATACACATAAAAACAGAATATAACTTTGTTTCATCAAAAACTCCTCCTTTGTTTTTTTTTAAAGATTTTATTTATTTATTTGAGAGAGAGAGTGAGAGAGAGAGAGCATATGAGAGGGGGGAGGGTCAGAGGGAGAAGCAGACTGCCCGCTGAGCAGGGAGCCCGATACAGGACTCGATCCAGGGACTCCAGGATCATGACCTGAGCCGAAGGCAGTCGCTTAACCAACTGAGCCACCCAGGCGCCCCCTCCTTTGTTTTTTATAAGTGATTCTTGTGTGGATATTAAGATATTTTTTGATAAAGGCATTGTTTTATTGTTTGAGTGATAAGGGTCAAAGACATACCCTACATAGGCAGGAAGTAGGGTTTCACTGAAATAAGAGGCTATTCATGGTGCCAGACATCAGAATCCTAACAATCTTCTGGAAAAAAAAAGGAAATCTCTTTTCTCCAAAGGGAAACCAGGACTGAGGGGCATTGCTCAGAAAGGCAGTAGAGTGGTAATGCTCTTCTCAAAATCAGTGAGACTATCAGGAGACCATCTGCTGTGTGTTGGGAGGAAGCATGACAATAAGCAGACTGAGGGCTGGGGGGGTAAGGTTCCTAGGTAGGGGATTATTAGTGCATACTGACCTTTTAGAATAAGAACATAAGAGCGAGTGAGAAGATTGGCCTAGGCCCTGGGACTTTTTGCTCACTACCTCAGCACTTGGAGAAGTCAGTCCCAGAATCCTTGGGGGAACCAAGGGCTTGGTTTATCCTTTGGACCAACTTTTAAAGAAAGGAAGTGGAAAATCCTGTTGATCTAGATGGAGATTGAGATGAAGGAAGTGAGAAGACCCCAGTGGAAGGCCACACTCAGAGACAAAGGCAGGATTCAAGTTGTTGAGCATGGCTGTGATGTTTGACACCCCCAGGGGGTGAGGGGAGGAAAGATGAGGCTGGGGAAATGGACAGTGGCTGAATCATAGATTCATTTCCAGAGTCAAGGTAGAGTCACTGTGGGATTCATAATCATGACAACACACGATAAATTTTCATCTGTGAAGCATCAGCTGGGAAGCTGTTGCAGTCTAGAGACAATGATTTGGGGGAATTATGGTGGTGATGAGGGTAGAGCTCCAATATTTGGCAATGGGCTCTATAGGACTTGGTATTGATGGTGGGGTGGGAGAGTTACAAGTGAATTACGATCACTTCCAGGTTGCAGGCCTAAGAGACTGGGTAATGATGGGGTCATAGCCGCTGAGAGAGAGCAGAGCTGGCTAAATGTGGAGGAGGTAATGGGATGGGTCTGTGCATGGTGAAATGGAGCTATTTGGGGCACATAACAAACAGATATTCAATAATTATTCTTTGAGTATGTGAATTCCTTACTCTTTCAGAAAGAAAAGTAATGACTATTTCCCAATATCTGGACTCTACCCAGAAAGAGTGCTGAGATCATTTGATTAGTGTCATGTATCTATTAGAAATTAAGATAATAAAGACTCCATTTTGATTCAAGTTGTCTTCCACTAAGAGCTGGAGGCTGTCCTTATTACTCAGATCTTGATGCAATGTTCTGCCCGTTGGGTTGGACCTCCTGGTTCTGACTGCTTCACTCATAGCTGAGTTCCCCAGATCTTCTGAACTCTGTACCTCTACCAGCCATGAATGAGCTGGAGTTAGCACCTACAACACCCGCCCAAGCAGCAGGTTTCTTACCTGCCCTCAGCCAGCCTCTCATCTGTCCCATCCAAGATCTTGTAGCCCTGACACTCATCTGACTGGCTTCCCACAATAATGATGCAGACACTGACTCTGGTTGTTCACAGGCAATCACTGTGTGGTTGCTGATCTCTCTTACTAAAGTAGTGTTCATCAGCCACATTAGGACTATCAAAATATATTATTGTTCTCCTCCCCCAAATTTCAATGAGTCACCTTATTCTTGCTTGATACATGAAAAGTACTGAATCAATGTTTGCTGAATGAATGATTGGGAGATAAATAAATTAAATGGGGGACCATTAGAAAAATAAACCTCTTACCGCTCTGTGGATATACCACATGCTCACACACATGTGATTTTCAATAGCTCCCACGCCAGGAATATGTACACCTGATGAAAGACTTAGCGGTGAAGACAATTTTCACTAATAACTAACTGGAAACTGACAAACTCATCATATATGGAGCCTGAGGTCTACATGCATGTGTCAGGAGAGGAGTAGGCAGGTCAACAGCCTTTGTGACACAACTTCCCCAAAGTGTGGTAAAGCATCTTCTTTTTGCAGCAAAAAAAAAAAGGAATAACACATTTTTAATTGGAACGATTCAGAGTTACTCTTAATTTAATTCAGCTGCCCAGCAGCCATAATTAGATTTGCATCATGATGTATCTTCAATACTATCTATTTTCATAAATGCAAACTTTCCTGAACATGTTTCTGATGGATCCTGACATTTTAAAATATGTCCTATTGTCCTTTTCTGTGCAGTAGACCAAGCATAGAGTGTTCGCTCCTATATCATTGTCACCGTGCTATCAGACCAGATGGCTACTTCATCACAGAATCAAAAATTAGAGGTAATTTAGGCTGTTCCTTGCTCCAGAACGGGAAAAGAGAAAGCACTGGCTGCACACATGCCCCTGAAGAGCAGCTCAAGCCAGCAGCAGCCACCTCGTCAGAGGGCAGTCGGCTCTACGGCAGGCCGCACTGCCTTCGCGAAAGAGGGTCCATCCCATGAAGCCCGAAGCTCTCAGGTCACAGAGAAAATCGTCATAGCACGTGAGCTGATGCTCCATCAAGTAACCAGATCAAGCTTAGAGTGCCTTTTTGTTAAGGAAAACAAGTTGCAATAAAACAGTTCTAAAATGGGACAGATTATATCTGAATCTTCCATTGTTTCATATTCAAGGATTTCTCCCCTTCGCGGGGGGCGGGGGTGGAATATGCATGTTGGCTTAATATTCAGAGCAGTTGCTTTTGTGTCTGTGACCATTAAATGTTAGAAACGGAACAGCTATTTATCCTCAGCCTGCTGAAGAGAACAGTGGAAATTTCTTTTTATTGGTCTATAAATAAGCAGAGTCTGAACACACCCTTTATTGGGAGAAGAGCCACGGCAACTCATTACACATACCAACAGGCTCGTCAGGATTCCTTCTTTGATGTTGCCATAAGCATACAGACGGAGGCATAGACAAAAGATTGCCCTCTCCAACTATCAGAACATATTTAACCTGAGGACCAAACTAATATCCCCTAGGTTAAAAAAAAAATGCCTATGAAATCAAACATTTCTGGTTAACAGGTGTTATTGTTTAGGAAAACCTGGGTGAATCGGTGAAGTACGATTTAACACAAGCTTGGGAGTGACAAATCCAATGGCCCTTGGTTCCTTTGTTCTATAGTCACATAGTTTCAACAAAGAAATGTAGGGCTGTGGGGTTTTGTCTACATCATACCAGAATCAACTGGTTAATTCAGTTACAAAAAGAGTCCCCTGAATATCAGTTAAGATGCCTATTTGAATTATATAGACCAAAGATCTGGTTGTATTAATTTTTGTCTATGACAATTATTTGTGGTTGGGAACTTGCAGAAGAGCCATTGAAAATGTCTCAATTATATGGGTAACATAATACATCCCTTTTATTTGAATCTGTTCAATTTGTTCGTGTGTATTAAGTTTTTCAGATTAGACATCCTGCAGAAACAGACACCTACACTAGGGGAATTCAGTCGTGTAGGCAAAATGAAAGGTTATCAGTGTAAAAAGTGAGAGCAGAGCAAACAGAAAGCTTAACAAATTGGAAAGAACAACAGACAGCTAGCAAGAATCATGCCCCATGCCTTCCACGGAAGGAACTATATGGGCCTGTTCTCTGTACATGATTTGAGGCTTAGACTCATATTAATGATGATACCTCTCCCATCAATATCTTGGATTATTACCAGTGTCTGGGAAAAAGTTTATTGGCTGCTGCAGTTCATTGAGAATTAATTGATATGACACACTTACTCCGCATGAACTTGGAAAAAAGTCTATTGAGTGAGTGATTTAACTCATTTTATGGTAATTATAAATTATGCCAGGAAACACTGTTACGGGTGGACTTGTTTCCAGCTCTGGGACTGCATATGTGAGTGGTTTGTACTGCCCACATTCTGGACACCCTGACTTTGATGGATGGGCCACCCCCTCAATAGAGGCATCGATCGGGCACCCTCACCCGCACTTGCCCTGTGGCACGTTCTTAACCAAATTAGGAGGCAACAACGAGGCCCCCCTATCTTTATTTGTGATTTAACCGACATTCTGAAAGACAACCTCCAAATTGGATAATTGAAATTTTTTCCCCTCACACTCTGTATATTTTAAATAATCTCCTAAGTGTTTCATAAAATCGGAAAGGAAGAGAGAGGGGAGAGCCGCTGCCAAATCAAACAGAAAATGAAAGATGACTTTAGAAAGAGAATGTAAGAATGACTGGCTGCATGTGAAGAACTCTTTTATTTTCATTTCCTGCTCAGTACTGCTGATGAGCAGATCCCTCTGATTCTGCCTGTCGGGGAGTGAGAGCGCTAGTGCCTTTATGAAAAGAAGCCCACCGGAACGCGGTCGTTGTTATGCAGGAGCGGTAACTCACATAATGGGGGATGGCATTTCTTCCACCCGTGCTGCTCCACTGGTTCTAATAGCAACCTGGAGCTCAATTTCCTCCTCAAGAACATTGCATTTCATGTGGAATGTCAATTATTAAAATGCAGTGTCCCGTGTCTTACTTCTCACTAGATGAATTCATTTGCAAAACTTGCTAATTTATGCAAATGATTCTTAACCTGTGACTGCCTGGAATCTACTTTACCCTTTCTGGCTTTTGGCAGCTCGGAGTCTAGATGCAGGAAGGAAATCCATTAATGCAGAATTTGTCAGTTCTGTCATCCTTGTATCAGTTATTGAGTTGTTTAAAAAAAACCGAAAACCACCCCCTCCCACCACCACCAGATAAAAATATGTTATTAAGTAGAAGCCAGACGGCAGCTGGAGCTGAAAAATCTAGAGATTAAATTAAAGATAAACCAGAATGAGAGGATCTGGTACCTGCATGTCCTGACAACCTGAGTGATGTTAGAAGCTAATGACCTCTTTTCTGGGAGAAACTAACTGGTTAATAACCCAAGGACAGTCTATCAACTACCCACTAAGACAGATGCAGAGTATCTGTAAGACAGATACAGATAGTAGTCAGACAGCAAATCTCTTCCCAAGAATGAAAAACAAACTGGCCTGGATTCTAGTAAATACAAAGCACAAAAGGAACTGTATACAATTTTTAATTTTTGGTCATGGTTACATATAAGACAAGTCTGGGAAAAAGAGGTGTTTTTCAAGAGAAGGATTGCTGTGTGTGCGTGTGTTCAAATATGGGGGGGTACAAGAGGGCTTGCCTGATATTTCTGGGTCTGAATGCGTGTTCCCACAGGTACGCCATACATCAGGTCGTGGGGGTTCCTCCGAATGACTTGGGTTATAAGTTCTTACATCAATGGCATCATATTTTAATCAACTCTTCTGAAAAGACCCTGCAATTTTCCCCTACTGGCCCTGACTGTTAACACAGATCTTTTGATGAACAGTGTCATCTATAAAAGAGCTTTCTGTAAACCTCAGAGCTGCTTTTCCTTTTCTTTTTTTGAGGTCAGGGGAAGGATTCCGATTCCGGGCCTGGCTTCTGAATCCACAGGAAATGGATACATCACATCGTTTTTATCCAGTGTTCTTCATTCTGGCAAGTTTCCGAAGGCCATTAAGCAGTTGAACAACCTGGACTGGATTAGCCAGGGAGACTAGACCAGGGAAGCAGCTGGTCACTCTGTGTGTGTGTGTGTGTGTGTGTGTGTGTGTGTGTGTGTGTGTGACAGAGACAGAGAGAGATGCACAGCTGAGCTCTAGTCTAGACACCCACGCTGAGCCATTGCTTTCGACTCTATGCACAAGCAGCCCCTCCCGACTGCTACGTCATACAGACCACTCTCCACTGTCCTCCTTGTTTCTCTCTCTTGCCCTCCTTTTGACTTTTCTGAATCTGTGCTACATCTACGTGGCCACAGGCTGTCCTTGTAACCCGCTCTTCTGCCTGCTGGGTTGCATTTTCCTTTTCCAAGTGTACCAATAGTTGCCAAGTAGGTAGGGGGCATTTATTGTGCATATTGGAATGGATTCTTTCAACTCTACAGTAGGTTCCAATTAAAGAGAAAAAAAAAGACCCTGCCCTTGGTAAAATGGACTGTCACCGCTCTAAGGGACTTGTCCAAACTCCAGAAGAATAATACGAGAGTACATATTTAATCACTCACTTTGCTCCCCTTTCTTTCAGAACCATGTCTCTTTAAATCTACTGAAGAAGATATTCCTTCTGGCCCACAGGATGCCAAAAGGTCTTGATGATTTATTTATGCAGCACTTGGCAGCCCATGGTCCAGACTGTGGCTGAGGCTGAATCTTATGAGCCTTCCCCTAGTGAGTATATTTTAAAATTATATTAAAAATATATTTTTTTGAAAACCTCAATCACGGTTGGCCTAGCCTCGGGCCCTGAGAAAAACAGTGATGCGAGTTAAGGAATTAATATTGCTAAGGACCTAGCTAGAGAAATTTTTACTGTGAGAGATTAGAAAAGTGTTAAGTTTTCATTTGGGGAAGGAAAAATGGTATTTGGACCTATATGCTTTAATGATAGCAAATGTGACCTTCACTATTTACAGCAATTCATCTGGTCATTCAACAATTTGTCGGGCTTCTCCTAGGTTCCAGGAAGTACCGTAGGCCCAGGAGACCATGGTAAAGAAGACATGCCCTGCCCCTTCTCTTCTGGAGCAGACATACCAGAAGCGAGAGATGGATGATACACAGGTAAATAAACGCCGTAGGTAAACAGGAAGGTTTCAAATCACACCAATGATAATTCCCATGTAATAAAGAGGGACACTGAGCTGAGACTTACCTGAGTGCAGTGAGTTTCCACGTTCACCTCAGAGGATAGCTTCTCTAATGTCAAATCAGAAAATAGAGCAGAGCAATTTCCTGGATAGTTTCACCTCTGCAAATTCCTGGTCCAAAGAAAAAGATATGGTCAAACTCAAATGAAAGGGTTTAGACCAAGAGCAGGGTGTTGAAGAGACCAAGGTGGATCAGACAGGATCATTCTAGAAGTGGCTTTGTGCTTTGGCACCGTGGATTCAAACCTTATGTGATCAGTGATTAAGTGTTGTGAGGAGGCCCAAGTTTACAAGGTCTGAAATAAGGCCAGAGGGGCAGGGTTTTAATCAATGGGTAATAAAAAGTGGCACAGCAAGGATAAGAACTTAAAATCCCAGCCAGTCTTTACTGAGAATTATTAACAGTAATACCTCATACTTGCATACCACTTTATGGCTTTTTAGAGTACAAGTCACACCTTTTATGTCTTTTGATTTCCGCAACAATCCCATAAGGTGTTACAATCTTCACATTAGCTGAAGAAACTAAGTCACAGAAAAGGCAACTTAAAAATGGTGACACTATTCTCTTTACCATGGCTGGCCATTTCACTCATAAAAGCAGACACTCCACAATTTTAAAGGAAGCATTCTCTATGATTACGTTACACACTGCCGCTGTAGCTAATTGAAAATGAAAACTCTGGTAAAGTCCATTATTTTGTTCCTAGTTTTATCCATCTTTATGTGGATTTTTTAAACTGAAGCTATGTCTTCAAAGTGCAAAAACAACTACTTAAATAAGCAAATTGGCAGGGAAAATGCTCAAGTTGGTCCTATCTACCAAACAAGCTATTTGAAGCCACGGTTTGTTGTGGAGTCAGGACTAGAAGTCAAGTTCAAAGACTTAGTCTGTCTTTTATTGCTGACACAGAAGAGATAGATTTCACTTCACTTAAATTAGTACTGAAAAGTGAAGGTCAAAGGGAAGCCTGGGATTGTGTCTAAGTCTAGGCCAGAAGATATCAAGGCCCTTGTTGTTACTCTTAAAAACCATAGCCAAGAACAGTCACAAAAGCTGAGACTCAACATGTGAGCAATTACAACCTAGACCTTTGCTTAAGAACTGTTGGCCAAGGAATGAAAACTTAATAATTCAAATTCAACGTGCTGAAATCATATTAGTATATCTCTTTTTGGTAAACAAAGGTCTTTTCTCAAAACATAAAGTTTCAGGGAATTTATCACTTAAAAAGGAATAGATGTAATTATTACCATGTAACATTAACCGAGTGTCAGAAGCATTTTATTTAATTTATTGGGTACTAAAAATTACAAGGATATTGTATAGAACATGAAATTAGACACTTTCCTACCTATTGAGTGCCCAGACATAATTCAACAGATAGACAGAACTCAACACTCTTAAGCTGCAGTAAATCTATCACCAGTAAACTTACTAGTGATCATCCTTAAAAAAATGGTTTTTATTTTGTGACTTCTCCCCAGTTTAGTCCTCAGTGGCCGTGCCTGTTAAATAAGATTGCTTTAAGAGAGAATTATGTGTATGTTAGTGTGCATTTCATCGAAGGTACTCAAGCATAAATTTGAGTTAGGATTATGTAATTTTGTTGTCAAAAAGTATTAAAGGCGAGCAGGCTTGATCTAAGAGGTGTCCCTTTCTAATTGTCTTGCACACAACTTCATGCTATATTGAGCTGATGGTTAGGGAAAACTGGGGTATGGTCAGACCTCATATTCTTAAGAATGTGGAAGAATCTTCCTGCTGTATTTCAGTCAGGACTCATGGCGCTCTGAAGCAATCTTGGATAGGCAGATTCATCTACAGGAGAGCTCCTCAATTGGTTGAACGTCTGGATCTCCTAGGACTTTATAAAAGATGTTCTCATACATGGCCAGTAACCTTTGGTTCTTTCTGCACCCTTCGGATACTATACTGAATCAGTCTCGTTCCTCTTCTACGTAATGGCTGGCTTCTTTGGTTACTGGAGAAGTTTCTATGTCAAAGCTCCAGTGGGGCTGGGAGTCTGAAGCAGGTGATACCATAGTATTGATAGAAAGGTCTAGCTTGGGAATCAGGTAGAAATGGATCTGAATCTCAGCCTTATCACCTTCTGTGTGAATTTGGGCAGGTATTTTATTTATGAAAGAAGATGAAATAAATTTTACTTCTATCATTACTCTTTGAGCTTCAGTTTCCTTACTTGGAAAGTGGGAATGATCATACCCACTTGCTAGGATGTTGTAAGGATTCAATGAGAAAAAAGCCCAGCATAAAGTCATACCTAGTAGGTGCTCAAAACTGCAAGCTCCCTCACCTCTCAACTCTCAAGGATCTTGCCTTATAAATAAATATACCTCGATCTCATACAGCAGTTCAGGTCACAGACACATAATGTGGATTTTTGCTGCATATTTCATCTGAAACTTCCAAGTGCTTCACTGGTATAGCCACGCCCTCTTCTAACGTCATCCTTAGATTTCTTGCTCTACAACCACTATAGAAATGAAAATGTGTAGAACAGTATTAACTTCCCTCCAACAGGGTTTAAGTTGAACTCACTCACCTTATCATATAGCCAACGGCACAAGAGGAAAAGGAACCACCATGTACTACCCTCTAAGGTGATATTAAATTCCATTTTGCAGGTAGGACTGAGAATCTCTGTCATGCCGAAGTCACAGTTTAAAAAGTTAAAAAAAAAAAAATTGGACTAACAATTGCTGAGTTCTGTGGCTAATACCCAGGAAGGTAATCAAGTCGATTTAATTAATTCATTATTTTCCCATCAAAGACAACCTTCTCACTTTCACCGGGGCAAGGATTTGGTCCCTTTTAATTAACATGACTTCTTGGAGGCAAGATTCTGGATAAACTCTGTGATTCCTATAGCACAGTCTATTTTCCTAACAGCTATCTAGACAGGATCAGTGTTGTGACTTCAAGAGTTATACAATGGAATGGGGGGGGGAGTTATAGGTAATCCCTTTTTCTGAACTAGCTTGAAATAAAAATTAAATGGGCCTTGAGTGTTTGTGAATTGCTGCGTTTCATTGGGGCCATGGAACACTAAGTGAGGCTCAGAAACAGGGTGTTAATTCAGGCCTAATCATTTAATTCCACTCTGTTATATGCCGTATTTATCGCCCTCCTGGATCTGTTTTCTATGGCCTGATAAAGAGACAGTGATGCTCTGAAGCTCAATCAGGGACCATTTTGTTTATATCATTAGTTAGTCCAATAAAAGCACTGGCTTCAGACTCCTGCTGTTATTTTCTGTTTTGTAGCCCTGCCATTAACTAAGAAAATGCCATGGGGATTGTATCTCCCGGGCCGTGGTTGCTTTGCAGTGGAAGGGGGGCTTGCAGGGAGAAGGGATGGTCAGGACCAGGCTGACTTTAGAAAAGCCGGGTTTGGTATGACCAGATGCAAACTGGACAGGGAGTCAGCTCAGGGTTCAGCAGCAAACGTGAACCTTCCTTTGTTAAGGGTGTTGGCATTGTGAAAACTTGGTCAGCATTTTTCAGGGTGAACTTAGACCCTTCTAAACGGTGATTTTGTTTGTGAACCAGACAGGTCTTCAATTTTTTTTTAAATCAAAAACTTGCTGCAATTCTCTCTGAAGTGAAAATGGTTCACATTTCATACAAAAGGAACTAGAAGGTAGTTCTAAAGTTGTTTGTATATGTCGCACAGAGCAGAAGTGATGAAGGACAAAAGCTGCAATGGAAGCACATTTCCGATCATCTTTTTTATAAATAGATTTCACCGCGGAGCTTAACTGATTAATTGATTGTTTTCCTAACAGTCTGTAAAGTGTTATAAAGGGGCCCGGAATGAGAAAATGATGGTGGGAAACAGATTTATAAAGGTCGCTGGAATTAATGATATGGCAATCAGAAGATAACACAGGTGCATTAACATAACATACTGTGTAATTACCAGTGTTTCCAATGGAGTTAATGTGTAGTTACCCATGTAATAACAGACATTATTTCATAGTAGATATGCAATTAGCTCATGTCACTGGTGTGTAGTGCACAAATGAAGCAAATCATTATTGTTGTTTCAACACTAAAAGAGGAGGACATTTTGAGGACCAGTGGGCCTCTTTATCAGACAGATCATATTTGTAAGTTTGTCTAACACACACATTCAGCAAGTAAATTTGAAAAATATTGACAGTCTGAGGCTTCTGTACCTATGTGGGTATTTAGGTGTTTGGAGCGATTAGCACTAAAGAAAGTTGTATTTGAGGAACGCGATTGAAATCAGATGAACAAGTTTGGAAGTGTAAGCATCAGTAGCCAAAAGTTATCACACGCTCATTGAGAGATAAGGAATGAATGTTTATTCATTTTGTCCACAAAAATTTGTTGACCACCATCTGTGGGAGATAGACAGTTAAAGATTTAGGTCATGCTTCTAAGCACTGGGGAGAATCTGAGGATCCCCAAGATCTTGCCAATTACAATATGGCAGAAGAGGTGCCTAAAATGTGCACAACTCAAAGATCCATCTGAAGTGAATAAAATAAACAATCTGTCTAATTCTCCTAAATACAGGGAGATATATCCTTGAGTTGTGGAACATCATCATTAGAATATTTGTTAAGTCCCCATCTGCTCTGCCCTAACACAATGTTCTTTAGCACTGGGTGTATGGGGCGGAGAAGACAGGAGGACGGTGCGGTGTATGGGGACATCTGAAAAACAGGAACAACACTTAGTACATTAGAATTCCTTAATCATGTCCTTACACATTATCACATTTGATGCTCAAATCCAATTTGCAGAGCAGGTAGGCCAGGTGTCCCTATTTTACAGATAGGGTAACTGAGTCTCAAAGGGCTCACGTGGCTGGCCCAAGGTCATCTCTTGAGAAATTGGCAGCATCGGGTCTCGTCACCTTTAATCCAGTACAATTTCACTCCATAAAGACTGAGAGAAGCTGTATAAAGGAGTAACAAGTGGCCCTACTCCCTGCCAGTTTTAACTTTTTATCATCCTGTGACTAGTGTCAAATTGTGGACTCTAGAGAGGAAAGGAGCTAAGATAATCAAAGAAGGCTGTCTGTCAAAGACGACGTGGGGAGTGTGTGGGAAGAGTTCCGGAAAGAATGGTAGAGACATCTCAGGCTGATGGGATGGCGGAGGGGGAGGAAGTATGGTGGATGGAGGGTGTAGCATCCGGGGACAGAGAGTATGCCAGGCACAGAGGGAAGCCCAAGGAAGCAATGGGAAATATGCACTGAATAGCAGACAGTACCCGGATGGTGGAGGCCTTGAATGCAAGCTGGGGAGTTTGTTTGGAAGAAAGTGAAGAACCACTGGAAAGTTTTGAGTAGGAGAATGATGTCATAAAAATGACTTTTGTGAGGATTAGTGCAAGAAAAAGTAGCTATTGTTGGCAAAGACACAGTTATGAGACCACAGCAATTGTCCAAACATGAGGGAGAAACTAATACTGCTCAAGAGAATATACAACCGCAAGGCTTTAATAATTCTCTGGTGAATTAGAAAAATGATTTTCAAATGTTCTAAAGTATTTAAATAAATCAGTCACAGCTGCTCCCCCTTCTTGAGAAACAGCTCCAAATTAAACTTGGCTGTCAGCAGACATGAAAAGCAAAATTAGGCAATCATCTCAAATCCAGGGCAATGCCCTATACTTAATAGGTGCTTGATAAATTTTTCTTGTAATTTTGATGAAAATATTATCCAACTCAATCAAGAAAAATTATATTCCTCTAGACAACCAGCTTTTTCAGATATCAATACTTTTGTTAAAATATGATTTGTAAGGCTGCTTTAACTCTTCTATGTATTTTAAATGTATATAGTAAATGAATGCTATATTTGGAGGCAAACTGATTTTTTTCTTCATGAGCTAAGTGACACTGAATAGGAGAGTAGGAGGAATAAAGGAATAAATTTAGTGTTTTGAGTCTAGAATCTTTATTGTAGAGAATTCCATAAAACTTTGGTATTTGCTAAGGCTCACAATTTCAACTGGCTGAACCAGATGGCCTTAACATAAGTAAGCTTTATGATTCCTGGAGAACCTTGGGCTAAATTATGAACTGAGATAAATGAGCTTTTTTTAGGGATACCTGATTCACCAGTGTCAACAGTCACCGGCTGGGAGAACTTGATGAGTATGTTCCTTAACATCTCCGGGCCTCGGTTTTCTCATCTGGGAAATGGGGGTGATAATAGCAGCACTGCCCTCATGAATAAACTATGCAAATATTAGTCACCCTTGAGACTCACTCCCTAATTCCCTGGAGTGTGCTCCCTGCACCCGGCAGTGCCCAACGCCTTCGTATTATCTTCTGGGCCACACTTCATTCTCCCCTCACCCCCATTAAAGGTCACCTGTCCTAAGTTCCCCCTCATCCTATTCAGGTACACTCTTCACCTGTTGCATGCCAGGATGTTAACGAATGTTAATATATAGAGATATATGGTAATATATCTATTTTCCAGCCTTTCCAGACACCTTGTTTGCATTTTAACCGTGCGAAAAAGCCTTAAGCCAACAGTGAAGATGGTATTAATTTCAGGGTTTTCGATCGGCTAGTGAGGAAGATTCTGGAAGGAGGGAAGGAAGGGGGGCCTACGTCCTACCTAGACTAATAAGGCAGATGCTGGGGAGCGTCTGACTTCCTGGCAGTCCCTCGGTGGCTCCATAATCAATGCCCGATTGTGCTGTGGTGGCTAGAGCCATGAGCAAATTTCCCCGCCGAGGTCGGTCCCAGACACAGGAGCGGTTTTCTGGCAAATAAAATATGCCATCCCTCTCACATTCAGCCAATGGGAAAGATGCCCTCATTGGGTTCCGTATGCATGCTTCCTACAGGTTTTATAGCTAGGGGCTGTGTTCTGGCATCTCGTGTTCCAGCTACAATAAGGGCCCACTGGGTCCTCCTGCATTTACAAAGGCAAGCATTTAATCCACAGCCGCGCTCCCCATCGCCGGAAAAGGGAGCTGCTCTGCATCCCTGCGTGGCGGGCTCTTTCCACTCAAACCAATTGTGCCACTTGTTTCCCTCGGCCCTGGCGCCTACCTACAGCTGTGCTCACTGGAGTGAGACTGTAATTTGCTACAGCATGCCAGAGTATTAATAGACAATTATTTATTGCAAATCGGAACCATTTATACTGTTTACTGGCTGACACAATGTAAAATTTTGATCCAAATGTTAATGTGTCCATGACATTGCATAATTCTGTTCCATGCCATGGTTTTTCTCTTCTAAATGAATCGAATGTGCGGCACAAGGAAATGGCATTTTTAATGGATGAATGATTTACAGCCTCAAACTTATAAGGCTATTATTTGTGTAACTAAGGGAGAATTGACTAATTGCAGTAACACAGCAAATTAGACAAATTTAGGATTGTACTGGGAATAAATTTGTAGGGAGAAAAACGAGAATAACTCGCTGAGTTTTTAAAGGGTAACTGATAAATCTCACTTTAGCTTTACAGGTCAGCTGTGTTTTGGGGGGAGATCAGGTACCTCTGAGGCCAAACAGACTTATAAATATTCAATTGAGGAGAACATAGATAAAAATTACCTCTTCATAAAGAACCATATGTGTAGGAGAGAGTACTTCCAATTCTCCAAATGTTTACTGAAATTGCCTACACAAATGTTTTCAGCAGTTGGATGAAAACAAAGAGCTTTATAGTTATGTGGTTTCCATGAAAAAGACACCAATTTTAGCATATTTACCTTCTATTTGTTGAGCATGCAGCACAATGCCAGGGAAGAATGATTTCCTAATGGAGATCTTCATGATTTTTCAAAATAAAAAATGTGTATCAGCAAAAATCATATTTCTTTCTTTCTGAGGTATTCCTCTTAGGTTGTTTATATCGATTCCTGTTATTCTGTTACTTCTGCCCGCAGAGAGATTGTTAAGATAAAAAGTGCCTCAGGGCAGCTCTAATTAAATCTCCCAGAAGCGAGCTGGGATTTCTGAACACAAGGACATTCGAAGTGAAGATGCCTTCAATACTTTAGTCCCGGTGACTCCCGCAAATTCACGGTAAGAGAGCACGGATTTGAGGGGTTGCTCTAAGAATCCTAATAAAATATGTGTGCATCCTTCCCAATTATACACAAAATGGCCTTCTCTTCTCCGGAAGGCCAGACCCTCCCTCCTGCTGGCTTGGTTTCCCCTCCTGCCCCTGCTGCCAGACTGTTCTCCACGTCTTTCTAAACTGTGTGCTTGCCTTGCTTCGCGCTGCTGAAGCTCATCCCCTGAATGGTCAAGATAAAGTACGAACACTTGAGCTGGGGGCGCTCGAGCCCTCTGAACCTCTCCCCCCGCCCCCGAAGGCTCTGCGCCGCCTCTCCTGCTGTCCCCTTCTGCCCCCGCTCCTTCACCCTGTCTGTGAGCCAGATGCTCCAGGGGGCTTGTCATCCTTGGAACAGGCCACGTGCTTCTCTCTCACCGTGGCACATCCCTAGTCCCACTGTTTTGGGTGCCCTCCTCACTCTGCTTACTTGGCACTGATGCTCCCAGTGTGGGTTCAGGCAACATCTCTGGGAAGACTCTGCTGAGCCCTGAGTGGGTTGGCTGCCCAGCTCCCCCTGTCACAGCACCTTCACACCCAGTTGGGAGCCTTGGTTCTTTAAACCAGCGTCCAGGGCTGGAAGCTCCTGGAGGGCATGCCTTGTCTTCTTTGCTGGACTTGGCCACAGAGTAAACACTCGGTAAATATATGAGGAATAAATGAAACCCCCGTTGAATATCCACTTTGTTTTTATTTTTATTTTATTATGTTTTTAAAATTTTATTATGTTATGTTAGTCACCATACAATACATCATTAGTTTTTGATGTAGTGATCCACGATCCATTGTTAAATATCCACCTTGTATTCTGGCACGGCACAAGGCCCTGAAAGGAACACACAAGTGGTTTGCACATGCTCTCTTCTCGCAAATAGAATAGCTTACAGTTAAGGAGAGTGATAGGAGAAACCCAGAAATAACAGAGCAGAATACATGAAAGGCCACAAGGAAGGCGAGACTTGCTAGAGGGTTTCAGAAAATGGAAATTCATTCTTTCAAACTCATTATCTTCTCTTTGTTTCTCTTTCCCTCACTCTGAAATCAAGCAGACCTTCAGGTAAATCCTCACTCAACCACTTTTACCTTACCGACATGACCTTGGCTATTTTGCTTTACCTAAGCCTCAGTTTCCTCATTTGTAAAATGAAGATAATAATATTTACTTTACAGGATGCTGTGAGGATTAAGTGAGATTGTGCAAAGGTCAAGTGCACAGAAATGACTCTGTAGATGGTGCTGGGAATATCGTTTCAAGAGGAAGTGCTATTCTACACCTCAGCTCTCACTATTCAGCATCTTTTATGGCACCCGTTGGGAAGGTCGCTTAGAGTGGGAGCCTTATCTGCACGTGGCCAACAGCTTATTTTCAAATTAGGACACAATATATTCCATTCCTTTCGCTGTTGATTGTGAATTAATAATTGGAAAGGCCTCAGTACTAGTAGGCTTTAATTTGGGTCTTTTTGAAATGTTAAGGACTCAAGGACAGAAACTACAGCTTATGCTCTGCAGGCACTTAGAGATTTTGCTGAATTTTAATCGGAGAACTTAAAAAAATCTGATTTGTTTGTCCAGCACATATTTATTGTGTTTTTGTATAGACCTTTGGCTATATCCATCTTCTCTTCCCTGGACTTCTGTCTAGAATGGGAAAATGTCAGGGGAAAATGGAAAGCAGTAACCAACTGCAGCAATGTAGACAATAGTGATGTAATCACTGGTTGAAATTGGTTCAGACTTTAGTATTAATTGCACTGCCTGTGTCAGAGTGAAGGACCAAACAGCATTGCTGTAACTTACATGATAAATGAAGCCAAGACTACTGCCCACCATATTAATAATGGACCCATGGTTATATCGCAGTCAAAAATTTGGATTGTAAAATTAGACAGACCTGTACAGCTGTGTGATTTCATACAAATTACTTAGCCTTTTTTAAACTTCAGATTCTTCAGCCATTTCATGGGGATTATAAACCCTACTTTGGGAGATTACTTTCTGGGTCAATTAAGATAACACATACAAAACACTTAACCCAGTAAGAACTCAAAAAAGATGGATATTTTTGTTATCGTTTTGAAGATAAATCATGGAATGTGTAGCATTTTAAAACACATTAAGGACACCTGTTTTTGAGAGAGCAGACTTTACATTATTCTGACTCAACTGAACGTCCAGCCCATAATCACTGGCAAGTGCAACCATGCCCTCCTCTAGACTGCCAAAAAGTGGGGCAGGCATTAAACACACATGCAAGAAACAAGATCAATAGATCCCAAGATCCTAACCACACCAATGAAAAGACAAATTTCACATTACCTATAAATAATCAGCCACCATTCTCAGGACTTTGACATTGCTTAGTTTAGCTTTCTTTGCTATCAAGCAAAATTGGAACGTGGGGATATTAAAAAAAAAAAAAAGGAAAGACCTTTTTTTTAGGCTTTAAGAGAGCAGTCTGGCTCAGGCCTCTGCATTCAGGAAGAGCCTCAAAGGAGTTTTTGAGCATTTTCTCCAATCTATAACCAAGAAGACACACTGATAGAGTTGGAGAAAACCCACATCAGACAAATTTCAAGCTGGGTCCCAGTATTGGAGACTGGAGCACACTGTGAAGAAAACTTATTTGCACATCACTTCAGTACCTTTGGAATAACACAATTATCTTGTCTGAAATCTCTCCTGTTAAAGGCATTAGATTTGTTAATTTCATTAATTGAAAATATGCCCCAAGTTCTATGACCTGTTTAGATGCTTCTTCGATTTTTAATACTCAGAGCCTCTAAAAATAGAAGGAGCCTGAGTGATGATCTTGCCGTATAAGGGATCACGCCCTTTCTAACTCACTCACGTGGTCGATGCCTGATTTCGATCAACAGAGGGAAACTACCCCCTCTTCATATTAAATGTATTCATTTTACTTTCATATCCCATTCAAGAAGAGAAGCCATAAGCAGGAATACATTGATTAAGAGCCAGTTTTTAATCGTGTCCAATGGAAGAATTCCTTGGGAGTTGCATAGGGCTGTCTCACTGATGTACACCAAGAGGAATTCAGATTTTATATTATTTGTTCGAAACCAGAACATTTTACTTATTATTCATAATACATGTTGAAAGCAGACACCAAAATGGCTCATTTGGAGCCTTTTTGTACTCGCCCGCTAATGCACATTAATGCCAGTACACATTCTGTATTACAGATCCATAAAATGCATTTGCATAATATTGAAATTATAATCCCAAATGTGTAGTAAAAACCTTTATGAAAAATTGTTACTGCTCAGCTACTATACAGTGGCTAATTTTTAATCTTCAGCCTCTCAGCTGCGGGTAAAGATAGGGTCTTCTTTAAATAAAAATCTCAGGAGTAGGAGCCTGGAACTGAACTCTCCTCTCTTTTAAATAGGATTATTTTTAGTTAGGGGAATAGAATATCTAAGTGCTAAACAGTTGCCTTCATGGTGATTCTGGCCTTTTGTGAGCTGATGTCTTGACTTTGTAAATTAGGTTGAAAAATATCTCTAATTTACCTGCCTTCTATCAGTAATGGAATGAAGGCCTCTCTCCTCCTAGTCCATGAAGAGCCTTCTTGGAAGAGAATCCAAGTGTCTGCGGTGCCAAATATTTTAGCAGAGAATACCATTGGCCACTGTTTCTTGGGTGCCATCTCTGTGTTCGGTGGTGTGGTGGAGTCTTGATTAAATTATAACAAAACCTAGGGATGCCTGGGTGGCTCAGTCAGTTAAGCGTCTGCCTTCAGCTCAGGTCATGATCCCAGGGTCCTGGGATCGAGCCCCGCATCGGGATCCCTGCTCCGCAGGAAGCCTGCTTCTCCCTCTCCCACTCCTCCTGCTTGTGTTCCCTCTCTCGCTGTGTCTCTCTCTCTCTGTCAAATAAATAAATAAAATCTTTAAAAAATAAATAAAAAAATAAATTATAACAAAACCTCATAATAATTCAAGGACATAGACACACGTCCCTCTATCATGAAACAGTCTAGAGCGTTTAGGCACTTGCCAGGGTCTCTCACCTCTCAGAGGGAGACCCACGTCTGTTAGCTCCCATGTCTCAACTGCTACGTCCAACAGTAGTGTTAAATACAGATGTTTGCTACTTCAAGTGATTCCACAACTGTGCCTTCAAATAATTTCCAGAGAGTTCAAATGAGACTTTCCTAGATTAATGTCACTGAGTCACCTTATCCACCTAGGCTTTAATAAGGGGAACCCTCCCTTAATGGCTGGGCTGCAAGCTCACCTTGTGCCTGGTGGGGCCCAGAGAATGGCCCTGCATTTCCTCTATGGAGCTTGGCAATTTTTGGCCACTGGCCCCTCTTGTCGTTTCACATGATCCTAGGCAGAAGTTCATTCTCTGTGCAACCCTAGGCAGTTCCACACAATTCACATTTATGCCGTGACCAAACTGCCAAGCAAGGACATGTTCTCTGGCACTCCTTCACCAGGCTCTACCTCCTTCTTCCTCTCTCTCTCTCTCTCTCTCTTTGAAATGCACCTAGAGGAAGGAGAAGAGGGGAAAAAGAGTCAAACAGGCCCAGCCCCACAGGTTGGCTACCTTAGACTAGTGGCTTCCCGACAAGGACCAAGAGAGAACCAGACATAAGACAGAATCAATCTCCTATTTTATTTGGGGGATTGTGGTCTGGAAAAAAAAGTTTCTTTATTTCCCTAGTCACTTATACTATTTAATTTTCATAGGTATTACATGCAAATTCAAAAGTTCTAATCCTTCACAGGTTACTTTTTATGCGATGGAAAGCATATTTTCTCCTTCTTCAAGCAAGCAGTAACATATCACACATGATCTTCTGCACGCCTTTTTTTTTTTTCATTCTTTAGTATCTTAGAAATCCCTTTTTACAGAGACATATAGATCTGCCTCTTTCTTGTAATACCTACGTGCCTTAACTCATTTAATCCGTCTTCTTTTGAGGGATATTTAAGTTGTTTCCAATTATTTGCTATTACAAACATTGCTGCAATAAATCAGTAATTCATAGGTCATTTTGAAGCGTGTAAATAGATGTGTAAGATAAAGTCTTGGAAATGTAATCACAGGGGCACAGGAAATGTATCCTTTTAATTTTGGTAGATTTTGAAACACTGTCCACCAAAGGGAGTGCCCCAATTTACACTCTCCCTTCCCCCAGCCCCTCACCAGCAAGGCAGGAGCGCTCCTCGGCTTAACCTTTTCACTCAGGGGTTTCTGGGAAGCAGGGACTGGGACTTGAGCAAAGATGGATTCAGAGGCAGGCCGGACAGAGGCCTGGCTTCATAGAGGGCAGTCGGTCTGCCAGCCTGTTTCCCAGGCACGTGACAGAATGAGAAAGACCGGGAAACTCTTGATGAGCTCATTCTTATTCATTTTAAACTACTCCGAAATAAACTCAAACATATGGGTCTCCTGTCTGCTGTGAAAAGTCTCCAGGAGGTAAATTCCACAGCCTTTCTGGGTAAACTATTTGGACTTCTCACAACTCTTCTGAAAGTCAGGACATTTTTCCTTATGTCTAATATAAATCTTTCTCACATATATCCACTTGTGAAAAACGTGTGGTAACATTACCCCAAAGCCATGCAAGTTCAGCTGGGTAGACAACATGATGCTCTAATTTCGTGGCTAAAGTACGTATCCTCCTTTTTAAAGAAATAACACACATCCCCTAAATCACTTGAGAAACTTTTAATGCATATGCAAGGGATAGCATGAGTGTTTTTATCTTAGCCCACATTTAACTTATTGCGTGTGTGTGTGTGTGTGTGCTTGAAAATTTTGCCACGCTCTCTTCTCTTATTCTTCTTGTGTATCATAATCCTAGAATTATGATACACTCTTGTTAGATGCTGATTAACATATGGCTTTTTAAACAACGCTTCCAAAATCACTTCTGCTGAACGAGACAATGTCGCTGTGACGGAGAGGCTTGCAGGTTATTTCTGACTGTCTTTCTTCTTCTGTCTAGATACAATAACTATTTTAGGAACATTTGGCATCCAAAAAATCCTAGCATTGTGCAAATTAAAACATCTGTTTATACTTTGACACCCTCATTCTTCAAAGGTTAGTTGGATTTGCGGTTGCTTTGTTCAACAAGACTGCTCTTAGAGCCCAAGGATGCACATTTAATTATTGGGAAGATATGTTTGACAGAGCTGTGGGGGGAAAAAAATTACCCTTCATATTCAGACCAGCATTAACATTTTTATAGAAGGAGATTGCCTGAGAGTCAAAGAAGGGGGAAACTCCAGGAAAATAAATATGAATCTATTTGGTCACTGGTCTTCTTTTACTGATTTACAAGACAACAACCAACGACTCATTGCTCTGTTGCCTAGAACTCATCAGTTTGCTCTCACACTGGCATTTCTGATTTCTGCAGAGGTTAAAGACAGCAAAGTAAACTCTGCTTCCAACAATAAATAACAGAGGGAGTTATTCTTTTCATTCAAACAGGCTTTAGATCACAGCAGACAGCTACAACCAGGTGCATTTAGCTACATTTGTCATTGCCATGAATGCAAAACACGTAAAGAATCTGCCACACACGGGTCTCTAGCCAGCCTATTCCCCCCTCCAACATTCGTCCGTTCCCAACTGTGGCAGAGCCGTGGTCAACCAACACCAGAAGGAAGGGCTGAGGCATCTATAGGAGCGGCAGCATCCCCTGATTGGCTTATCTGTTTACACAGGTCATTGGTGCCAGCTAGCAGATTTTACACTGGAAGTCTTTCCATATCTCAGGCCAGAGACGTAACCTCCCCAGGCAATGCCGAGATAACACATGTCAAGAGGCAGCAGTGGCTGGTAAGCCAACTCATCACTCACCTCGTCCCACCGCCCCTTCTGGCCCCCTCCCGTTGCAGCCTTTTCCTTGCCGTTCCAGAAGCCACAGACCTTCACTGTTGGACCAGGAGGGAAGGGAGAGGGGATGGGGAATGCATAACACATGCCACAAGAGGGATTCGCTGAGGCAGGACCCAGCAGGTGAACAATGACTCCTCTGGAAACGTGCAGCTGGGTGTGTGTTATTTGCATATCAGGGACCCGTTGTTAAAGTGGTTTGCCCAGCTGTGTGGGCGCAGCGGTGGGGGGCCGGTCTGAGGCAGGAGATGAATCCTCCTAGAGAGCCAAGTCACTTCCCGTCTAATTTGTGCACAAGTGGAGAGAAGGCGCTCTCATCGGGGACCTGCTGCAGAAAAGCTGCGAGGTTCCGAGATTTATTTTCCTTCTGCCAAGTATATTATTTCCAAACTCGCCTTTTCAAGATCTTGCAAATTCCCTTGAAAAATGATTTAACAATTTAATGAACACGACAGTGAAACAAAAGCCATGTTGGTGAGGGACAGAGGTAAGGTTGGGTTTGAAATGAGTGACGAACCTCGTAATGAAGTATGCGACTTTGTATATTAAGCGATTTCTCTGCGGTACTTTTCCAGATGTGATGGAATACATTTATTTGTGTGCTCATCTGAACTGAAATAATACAAATGAGATACTAAAAAGATATCATTACATGCAGAAGTAGGCGAAGAATTTAGAATCCCAATTCTATAAGTTAACAGCTGTGCGCGAAGCAATTCGAAACGGCTTCGAGTCTGCGGGTTGCCCGGGAACCTCTGTCAAGCTCGTATGGACCAGCGATGATCTACGTGTGAATCCTGCATGGTGCTGGTTCAAGTCTACTTTATTTCAGGCTAAAATAAATAGCTGGTAGTAAGAAGTCTGTCTCTACCGAAAGCCGGCGCTACCGCTGACTACAGGCGCCGTGGTAGTGCAATCAAATGGGATGAGTTTTAAACTACCAGATGGTACCCTGTACAGTGCCTGAAATAAAATGGAGAATTAGGGTGCCCTAAGGTGTGCACAGGAAAGGCAATTACATGAAATAAATGGGCCTCAGGCCTACAGGATGCTCAAGTACGCTACACAGGAGACAAATAGTACATCTGGTGAACAGATTTTATCACACACTGGAAAGCCATAAAGCACACCGTTGAATATTAGATCCCCATCTCACAATGACATTTTACCTGTGTTGGTATTCGGTGCTGTTTATTTTAAAAGGTGCTGTAATCTCAATGATGTGTTTTAAAAGCCTCCTTAACACTGTTTTCTACTATGTATGATTTTGGGGAAGGAGAGACTGATAACGCAAGGAGATTTTGTGGACAAATAGCCACTCTGGTGGGATGAGATCATGTTTTGATTTCATTTATCCCATGGCTGATGTGCTTTTAGTAATAGGATTATACTTGTCAGCACTCCCTGTTTGGGAAAATGCCAACATATTTTTAATACTAGTTCTCACATCTCCATTTCATTGTCTGTAACCTCACTAGAGTTTCCCTCCCCACCCGTGCACCCCCCCTTTTTCTTAATGTTCAAAGAAAAAGCGATTGTAGGTGGTAAGGGTTTGCAAGGAGAATTTGTTGGCATGGAGCCCTTTCTCATTTCTTCCTCCACAAATGCAAATCTGCTTTCTGTTTGAATATTGTGTGTTCCTTTTCTGTTGTAAAAAAAAAAAAAAAAAAGACTGAGGAGCACGTAACATTCATTATTGTTTTCAGAGTTGTTGTAATAAAATCCTCAGTACTTAAAGATAGTTTTAGTGTCCCTCCTGTGATTCATTCTAGCTTTCATAATTGGGTAATTGCATCCCCTCCCCCACCAATAAATATTTTCACCCAATTAAGTTTAAAACTATAATAAATTTTAAAGAATTATAGCCTAAAAATTCATACCCTAGAACCAGTATTAAGTATGAATATTTATCTTAAGCCCCAGAGCAGTGCAGCCTGCTTTTTTGCCTCTACAGCTCTGCGCCATGTCCCAGCTCTCCGTGTGTCCGAGAGCGGCCATCCACAGTGTGGCCTCCCCTGTGGGAGTAGCCGGCCAGGAGCTGCAGGAGCTGTGGGAGCTGGGGTGTGGTTTCTCAGACAAGCAATCCTTTGCTTCCACCTTCCTGTCCTTTGTTTACAGACAGCATTCTTCAACCATTCACTCATTTATTCACTCAGCCATTCACTTACTCATTTGCTCCTTCATTCATTCGTCCATTCCTCTGAGCATGGGGCGGGGCCCAGGAGGGACCAGGTGAGCGCCTGTACAGAGATTACCTTCCGCTCCCTCCCCTTTGCTCCACACACCAATGTGTCCAGATCAGTGTCGCACGGCTAGCTTGCACGTCAAGCCCCCTGTTGCACAAGAGCACATGCTCTCAATGGTAAAGGGCAACTTGGTGGCACAGACCCCTGACCACATCTTTCAGACGTAGAGTAAATGTACAGCAGTTCACAGTCCAAGAGTCAGATTTCAAGCTCCAGCCCACTAGGGACACGCAAACATCCATTCCTTCCTTAACAAAATGGGAATTCAATCACAGCCCCCAAAGCCAGTAATGCCCCGGGGCCCTGGAGCCAGCAGCCCGGACCAAGGGGTCCCATTTGCTTGGCTGAAGCTGAAGTCGGGCAGAAGGGAAAAGAACAGGAGAGACTTAGTGCAGCCAGACCAGGAGTGAGAGGCAGGGAATGGTTACTAGGGAAAGAAAGAGAACCAAAAGGAGAAGCTCAGTTGGCCCAGCCAGGGTGAGGAGAGGAAGGACCCTGAGCTCTGGGAAAGGGCTAATCCTGAGGGCCTTGTCGGGGAGATCCACCTCACGGCTCCCCTCCACCTCCTTTCCTCAGACTGGCTAGGTCCTCCCATCTACTCTGTCCGCTCCCCCTAAGCCAGCCCATTCTATCATGCCACCCCCAAATGCCCAGACGTGCTCTTCCCTGGGCCCGCCCTCCACCTCCACCATCACAGCTTAGCTCCCTCTGCCCCAGCCCCACCTAAGCACGTGGTGGTATTGGACACCCAGGTAGCTGTGCTTCACATGAGAGGTCAGGAGAGAATAATGCCTTGAAAACACAAGGGCAGCAGTGCTAAATCCCCAGGTAATAGCATTTTAGGTACCGGATCCTATTAAGGAAGACTATGCCAATGATATATCAGGTTGGTGGGAAAATTATAAGATAGAAAAACTTTAGCTTCTAAAGCTCTATATAAAGATCAAGAATTTCTGAGAACATCGAGAGGGGAGTTGTTTTAAAAATTCAAGATTGATACCGGAAAAAAAATCAGAATTTAATCACCTTTGCTCTTCACATACCTTTCTGATAGGTGGGGGGTTGGTGGTGGCAATTGAGGTTTACAGAGAGGAAACATCCTGAATTTTGAAGTTCAACAGCTGAGCTGGAACTAAAACCAATCTGGTATGTGGCTCATTATTTCATATGCCGAGCTGATCAAGATAATGGCAATAATACTTCATGTCGTTTTCACTCTCACATATTTCAGTTGATTTCAAAGATCTCATTTGGCGAAATAAAAGTAGTGTGTTAAAAAAAAAGTCTTAAAAAAAGCAGGGAAAGCATTTGCAGGGAATCTCTTTTGTGTCTGGATTCAATTTTTACTGTATGCAGATTTTTCATCAGTTCTTGATAAGCAGCACCATTAAAATTGCAGGCAAGGCTGGAGGGTGACGTGGATGGTTGTACGGTTCTAGGAAGTTATGAGGGAAAAGTGTGTGCAGGCAGGGGATCTTGTCATGAGGTGGGTATGTGTGTTTCAATGCTGTTTCTCCAAGGGCAGGTTGGGCCACGGGGGCTGCTTGCTGCCTGATGCCTATCGTTGTGTCACCTGCCCTGAGGGCAGGGTTAGCTGAAGAAGGGACCAGTCCATGGGGCGCCTGGCTGGCTCAGTCGGTGAAGTGTCCGACTCTTGATTTAGGCTCAGGTCATGATCTCAGGGTTGTGAGATCGAGCCCGGACGGATGGAATGCCCACTGCTGTTGTTCTCTGGCTGTGGATCCCCAGCAAGTTATTTCCCCCCTTTAAACCTCAGTTCTTCACTCTATGAAGTGGGCATGAAATAGTAGTACTTTCCTCATGAGACTGTGATGAGGAACAAATGAAATAATGAAATAATCCAAAGAAAGCGCAAAGTACAATGCCTGGCTCACAGGAAGAGCTCAACAATTTTTAGCTATTCTTACAAATAATAACTATGTAGGCAAGGATAAATGAATTCGAGGTGGGGAGAGGAAAGCGAAAGGAGGTTTTTGTTGGGGCACTACAGAAAACCATCAGAAGGAGGAAAACGACGCAGAGCCTGGCACAGTGGGCGCGGGGAGGACAGACAGGAGGCCCTAGAATCAGATCGAATTAGAAAAAGAATTGGCTTGGCCCCGCTCTCCACCTGATGTTGCAGGATTCTCCATCATCGAGGAGCCTCAGCCGAGGAATAGAAATCCTTTGGGATAAACAGAGGTGAATAGTGAGTATGGGAGAGGCACTCGGAAGCCATTCTAGAAGCTGGCTTGGTGACAGTAAGTAACAAAACCATGTGGCAACTTACCCAGTAGTTGATGGATATGGTGAGAGGTGGATCATAGCTATTAGGGGACCTGTGGGATTAAAGACAGGGAAAGTGGGGAAATGGGTTCTGAGGGTAAAGCCTGGCTATTAGGAAGGAAGCCAAAGCAAGGACAACCCTAGGTTGTCATCACAGGGATGTGGCCAAGGCTGTTTGAAGACCCTTAGAGACCAGAGGCTCTGCAGTGTCCTGACACGTACCTGAAGGTGTACAAATGAAAATGTGTTGTGCTTACAGGAAATCAGTGACATTGAGGAACAGAAGGAATCTCTTCAGAAGGGTCTGAGTGAATATAAATGGCATCAGACGACGGCATTCAATTTTTTTTAAGGTGGCAGAATAAAATGCATGTTAATTTGCAGGGAAAATAAGAAGAGGAAAAAATGAGATGAAAATGAAAATATAAGACCTGAATTGACTTAGAGATAATTCCAAAATGTTCTGAAGACAAAGAGGATTGAAAAAACAGCTGGTATGTCAGAATGCGCCAGCAGGAATGTTGGATGGAGCAGAAATGACACCAGACTACAGAAATGTTTCGATGCCAATCCTATTAACCAAACAAATCTGAGGTTTGTAAGGCTTTGAGATCAGCAAAGACCTTGCTGTATATGGTTGATTTTACAGTGCTGGATAGGAGAATGATAAGAAAGAGATTTTCTTTAGGCTATAGACAGAAGAGAAATAGGAAGAGATAAGCCAGCAGTACATGAGAACAACCTCCATAAATAAAACTCTATACGTGCATATTATATTTTTATAATATCTTGCAAATGACTTCTATTTTCTCACCACCCTTTCTCACCTTACTGTCTTCAACTCTGAGTTCTATCTCGATGACTCCATTAACTCTCCTCTTTCAAACACCAACTGCCAAGTCCACTTACCTTGTGTACATATACTCATTTATTCAATGCATGTTTACCAAGCATAATCTACATATAGGACCCTGTGCTAGATATTGGGTGATATGAACTCTGCTTCGCTGAGCTTATAATCTGGGGGAAAAGCAGATGTACACAGATAAATACATAGAACAAGACAAGAGGTCAGTATTGAGCTCTACAAAGACAGTGCTTTGAGGACATGGCAAATGAGGCAGGAGCCATGAATTTTCATTAGGTGGACTGAGGGGGCTTCATGGGAGTCTAGGATTTCAAAGAATGAGAGCAGAGATGTGAGAGAATGTTCTAGGCAGAGAGATAGGAATGAGCCAAGATGTTCTCGGGGAACGGTAGGAAGTGGGGAGATCAGGAGAGTAGAAGAGGCACCTTCCAATTGTGGAAGACCCCGTTTGCTGTATGATTAGTTCCATGCATTACAAAGCAATGCCTTCTGCAATGTGGACAAACAGAGACCAAGAGTCCAGGGAGAGATGCTGATGGCCTGAACTAAGGCAATCGCAGAAGGAATGGAGGGGAGGGGCTGGGTTGGAGAGACACCATGGAGGTAAAATGAGCAAGACCAAATACCTTGTTGGGTGCGAGGAGTGAGGGAGAGGTTGGAACCCAAGATTCTTTTCAGAGTTCTCATTCTCTTTAACCTTCTCTCCCACATGACATTGCTTACCACTCCCGGCTTCTTGAAGGTTTCTTCTGAATCTTTTAATGAGGCGGCACTGCCCTGCTTCTCCTTCTGCTCATGAACAGAAACTTAATAAATGATCTTTGGTAAGAAATTCAACTCTTCATTCCAACACTCATCTCTCTAAAAGATTAAGTGATTTATGTGACTCGGGTCAAGCTGAAGTTAAGCAGTAGGTCTGAGACTCTGAGACTTATCTACCAAGCTGAGTTCCATCCCCCAGGGAGAAGAAAAGGGAAAGATATTTGGTTGCAGGTGTGTACAACCTCAAGAGTTGAAATGTTTCTAAGACTCTTTTGGCTGGGAATAATACTTCATACCAGCAGGCAAAAATAGTTTACAGTTTACTCCCAAGATAGTGAGTTTTAAGTAGAGATATGATTTGGAATGGTTGACATATAAATCTTCTTCCCAGGCTTCAACATGAAGCACGAGTTTGATCCAACAGACGGCAATGAGTCTTTAGGAGCTGTAATGGCCCATCATGTCAAAGGGTATTTATGGATTTACAGAGTCTTCAGAAAACTGGATCTTGTACAAGCATGATAAAAGCCCCCTGAATTTTTTTGCACAAATAAATGAGTGCTTAGCTAGCTGTGCTTCTTAAATTAAGTGACTCAGCCATTGCTCACTTGTTGTAATATACCCAAGGGTCCTAGTCTACATTTTGGAGTAATGTGCTACAGCATTTCTGTTGGAAGAACAAAGCAGTTTGGGGCTGTAGAAAATCACTAACTTCTATTTTTGTTTTGCACACTGCTAACTTAATAAGAAAAATGCTGCTGAGTGCAGGCTTTTATGACAGGCATTTCTCAGGTCATATCTCTAGTGACAAACAGGGGTGACAAGAGCAAAAGAGTCGTGTATTTAAAAAAGCTGATTTGGGACATAGGTCAATAATCTTAGGAGCCAACTATTTCGCTAGACTCTCAACTAATAAGACTTACAAACCAATGATTTTATGAGTGGAAGTCTTGCCTGTAGGACCAGCAAGTTCTCTCATTTCCAGCAAGTCGCTAAGGAACATTTTCACTCTCATGAGCTCTCTTCTCTGACAAGGTGAAAAATAGATAGGTCCTCTCTGTATGTTCATGAAATGCTTGTCATTCAATGTTTGAAACAAAGTATTTTTATAAGTAAACTGTGGTAAATAAAGCTTTTTGACAAGTAGCTGGTACTAAAACTGTCAATGCTGCCAGAGGATGTTCATGTTCCCCAGGGTCTTCTGCATGTGCCGGAAGCCAATGTGCTTTGGACTCAACAGAAAATCAGAGACCAGAGGTTTCCTGATTTGTGTCATGCAGGTAAATCTGGGCCTACCAGGGATCATTTAAAACAAACAAACAAAAAAATTTTCCCAGTCTTTACTTTCTGTGAGATCAATATTGAGGAAGGGCTAGATAGAATGTCTCTGTCTTGGTTTTCAGTATTGAAATGGGAACATGTCATATAATGGCGGCCCCGTCAGGAGCAAAGCCAGAGGGCCTGAGGCAGGCTACGGCACCATCACCACGATCCTCGCCCTCCAGGAAATCTCCTAAATTCCCCGCGCGCGCGCGCGCGAGAGAGGGGCAGAGTTCTCCAGCTTGCTGATGGGGGACTAGGAGATCGAGAAAAATGGGGCAAGACCAGGAGGGGTTGTATATTCTACCTCTGCCTAAGTGACCTGGCTTGCCTTCAAGTCAAGTCCTCCTGGATTTGAAGGAGTCCTTGCCTTACTTGTCAAGGAAAAACTCAGTTTTTCTAAGGAATCTGAAGATGAGTGGCCCCAACTTCTATTTACATGATATAAGGGACTATTCAGAGAACACAAAAAAGCCGTATGTAATGGAAGCTCCCCTAAGAATCATACAGAATTCCAAACAGATAACACATGTGTGTATTTAAAAAAAAGTAGAAGGCTGGTACTTTAGGGGCACCCAGGCAGTAAGATGAAGACTTGTTTCCAAAGGGAAAATAGAATCAATTAAAAAAGTGAAGTCCCCAGTCCTCTCTAGTGATGCTTCAGGAAGATCCCAGACTCAGCTTTAGGGCTCAAACAACTTTTCAGGCATATGAAACCATACACATCTCCTTGACTGTGAAAACACTTAATCTCCAGGCAAGATGGGAAACACATGTGTGTCTTCCTTTCATCTCTCTCCAGTGCAGCCCACTGGGTGGTGAATGCTCAGAGGGATTGGTGAAAAGCCCGCCTTGACTTTTCCAGCCTCTTCCCAGTACTGTCCTCTAGTGTGGGACCACCAACTCCTCCTGGATTCAGGGCTCAAGGGATTGGCAATAGTGTGCATAGGCCTAAAGGGGTTAGGTTGCTGGGTCTGGTCACTAGACAAGTAAACAACGAGCACTAGCAAAGACCATTGAGCAGAGAAGGGGTATAATTGGAGTTGTGCTCTAGAAAGATCATCCTGCCAGCGGTGTGGAAGAATGGATTCGAGCAGGAAAAGGATGATGGCACGGAACATAGTCTTAGCTTTTCACAAAGTTCAAGAGAGGGATGATGAGAATTTGGAGGACAGAGGCGATTACACGGCCCACCCATGACCACAGTTCTCGGTATCAAGAGCAACCATGGGACTTGCCAACTTCCACACATGGCATGCCTGCCTCAGTGGCCTCTGTGTCTATGCCTGCCTTCTCCCATGAGGTCCCCCACATCTTCCTCAGACATGAGTCTACATGTCATAAGCATGTCTGCTTCGAACAGGTTTTAATGTGCATTCCTTATCATAAAAGACTTGCGGTGAATTTGTGGTTTTGGCACAGGGCCATTTCCTCATCCTGCTCATGACTAAGCCCAGTAAGATCTCCTTTACCTCTGTCACATTTAACTTCTGGTAACAGAGATAGGCGGAACAGGGCTATGTATATGGTGACAGCCTGGCAAATAGCCTCTCTCTTCTAGGATGAGGAAGGTCAGGAGAGGACTCTACAGCTAAGACCAGCATCAGCAATCATCATAAATAACAATAATAATGACAAGTAATAAAAAATTACTATTACAGCCCTGTACTTTGTACTGAGCACTTGCTTTGTACTAGATTTTGGGCTGTGTTTATATATATATATATATATATATATATATATATATATAGTCATTTAATTCTCATAACAACCCCATCAAGTGGGTACCATTAGTTTTTCTATTAAACAAAAAGAAAACCAAGGCTTAAATAGAGTTTAAGAAACCTTAAATACACATTAAACTTACATAGTGTTATATGTTAATTATATCTCCATAACGCTGCGGCGGGGAACCATGCAATTTACAAGATCCACGCACGAAAAAGAAAACTTCTTAAAGTTACACAGGTAGGAAATGGCAGAGTAGGGTTTCAAATACAGGCCTGTCTTATTCCTGAGCCTCTGTCTTCTTGAGTAACCTCATGCCACAAAGAACATTGGCACCTCATCATTGCCGGCACACATGCTAATCTATTCCTGGGGCAACCTCCTGGTGTAAAGTCAAATTAAACCAAACTGCAAGCATTTCTTCCAGCCTAATTCAATATAGAAGGAAGAGTCTGTGCCAAGTCACGGGAGACCCTTTTACATTTAACCCAACACCTGAATTCTGGGTCTTGGCAGAAGGGGATTTATCAAAGGATCCAAACCAGATGAGCCCTCAGACCCACTACAGCACAGGCCCAATTCAGGTCCTGTGAGAAAGGAACAGAATGTATCCAGCACCCACCCTGTCCCTCCTTCCAGAGACTCATCCCAGTCATCTTGCAGGGACTTCCTGGCATAGACAAGTTCCTGTCTCCAATTCATGAAACATATGAGCCAACAGACAGTCCTGGCTCAGTGAGGTTTTGTGCCTTGTCGCCAGTTATACGTGAACTCCAAGAGTGCTGGGCAGCCATATCTGTCAAGGGAAGTGGGTCTATCAGCCAGGGCTCCAAGATCAAGACTTCACCAGCCACAGTGCCTTGTCAGCTGAAAAAAATCACTCTCCCAAATGCAGAAACTACTGCCCGTCATCAGTTAAGAGCATGTCACAAAGAACCTCTAAAAAGTCTGATGGCACAGAGAAAGTAAACAAAAGATTAATATCCAACATTTATATGCAAGCAATACATCATTAATGATCATTATAGAGAACTTGCTTAGTTCAAATGAGGTTCCAGAAGACTGGAAACGTTCCACTGTAACACCATATTTATAATAGCCACCCTGGGGAACAGCAGGCCCATCAACTTGACATAGCTAATACGCAAGGTAATGGAAATAAGTAGAGGTGAAACGGAGCCACACGGACACTGAGTTATCTTGGGAGCCAAACTCCATGCAAATAATTATAGAGACTGCCTGTTTATTAGCAGAGTGGAGAGGACATTCTTCAGACACCTTAGGTCACATTTTAACTTACCATTCGACACTGGCACATCATGTTGCCCTGCTACTTAAAATCACAGCAACTGGTGAATTGACAGAGGACAAAGCGCTTCTGCTGAAAACTCAGGAAAGAGTGTGTACACCAGCGTGGGGAAGCGACATGATGCTGCTGAAGAAGGGGGGTCTGGGTTTGAGTCCCAGTCCCCAGAGACTCACTGTGCAGGTCACTTAACCTTCCCTTTTATTGGTTCCCTCAACTCTGAAATGTAGATAATATCCCCAAACCACATCTTATAGTCAGTGTAAAGCAAAATATTGGCACCTATTTCAAAGCGCCTGGTAGCGTATGAGATGGGAGAGGGAAATGCAAAGGCTCCACGGGCCCAGTGGCCTGCCCTGGAGCCCAGGAGGACATAGTGAGGATTTTGCAAACTGGCCAGACGTGCCCTTTTAAAAGGGCCCTTCAGCTCCAGCGCGTAATGCTGTCTTGAAGAAATACATGCCTCGCATCCTGGGTCCTCTCACTGTAAAGCAAAATTGGAAATAGCTCTTTTTTTTTTCTTTTTGGTATGTGTGTGAAATCTGTCAATTGTGAAACACAGCACCTAAAAAGTTTCCACAACTCTCTTCATGACTGCCTCCTGTTCGTGGCCTGTTAGTTTGCAACCTTTCCCTAATGGGTCATACGTTATAAGAGCAACTAGGAATTTTATTATTTGATAATAATGATTGCTAGCATTTATAGAACACTTACTATGTACCAGGTACTTCTAAAAGTTATATGAAGTAGTCCCAAGGAGCCCACGAGACAGGTAATTTCATAATCCCAATTTGACACATGTGGAAACTGGGTGAGACTATCACTGGCTAGAGTTAACTGGATTTTATGGAAGCCTTATTTTTTAATTTTAATTCAGCAGAGGGTGTGGTGTAGGGAACCCCTCCCCCACCCCCGGCTCTCAACTTTTCTGAACAAAACCCTTCCCCAATGATGGTTCCAAGGAAATATTTTCTCAGAGCACAGTTAACTGTAGATATTGCCTATAAAGAAGTACAGAGAATTTGTCCACATTTCGTCTCACACATTTACTTTTCTTTAGATTATCCTAACCATGGAGTTAGTAAACCAAATAAAACTAGCAATTCATGTTTATTTAGCTGGGCAAAGCAGGGAGCGGCCAGGGAAGGCAATCTCTTAGCTTGACTCAGATATCAGAGCTTGACAAGAAGTGGAAAAGGTAAGCTGCCCAACTGTGACGACTTCAAATACAAGGTCACTGAGTCGAGAGGCGGTGCCATGTTTCACCTTCTTATTAGTGTGAATGAAAGACTCCACCCAGAGGTCTTCTGTCCTGGAAAGTCGTATCCAGAGGTGGTCTTTAAATTCAAGAAAGGTCTAGGAAAAAAAGAGAGGGGCCACCTACGGGAGAGAAGGCCTCTATTTCTACAGGAGCCGTCACAACCAGGTGATCGGCTGAATGGTGAATGAAATATGACCTTACTGCCCCCGTCCCGTCCCTCGGCCAACTCTGTCAATGCCTCTGCTTTTCCACGAGACTGCCGGACAGAAAACGAAAAACAACTGAAACGCAGTGTTGTTCCCTGTGGGACAATTAGCAGAAAATGATCACTTGCGATTACTGGAAAAGAGCTAACAACAAAAGAAACGTCTGGTACACCCTAAAGTCCTGAAGCACGCAGGGCCTATTGCTTCCCAGCCTGCGCTTCGGCTCCTACCCTCGGAGCGCCGCCATTTGCCGCACTGGGGTTTTCGCGGGCCGGCCCTCGGCAGCATCCCCCTGCCGCGGGGACGCGGACGGCTCCCAGGCGATAGAAGGCAAGAGTTAAAAATACAGAAGGAGCTGGCAACTGAAGGGCCGAGTGATGGGAAGAAACGGAGTCTCACCAGGGGTCAGTGTGTGGCCCTTGGATGATGCCGCCGCACACGAGTGACGTGCTTGCGCGGGGAGAAGACAGAGTGGCAGCCCAGACCCAGAGGAGCCTCCGGGCACCTCCTCCCTGTCCGTGGGGCTTGGGGCCCGCGTCCCTTCTCTTCCCGTCCCAGGCTGAGTGCGTCCCCAAGGAACCGGGGAATTGGAACAGGATGTGTGTAAACCTAACGCCCCCCCCCCCCCCCCCCCCCCCCCCCCCCCGGGGGGGGGGGGGGGGGGGATGTGAAACAAAAGCAAAACAAGAAAAGAAACTTCCCTTCACGTGCCCTTCAGCAAAAGGGCATTCATTCTGAGAAGCGGAGCGTTCTCTGAAAATGGCGCTTCCTTGGCCTGTGAGAGGGCACTAGTCAGTAAATTCTCAGAAGCAACGACAGGAGAAGAGTCTTGGGATTAAGACGATTTGTAGGTAGCGTGATATTCATCATGAAAACGGAAATGATACCCATTGGAAAATTCCCCAAGAATAGGTTATGCTGGGACAGAGGGGAGAGCGGTACTGATTTTTTTTTTTTTTTTAAAGGAGCAACCTGCCTCCCATCAGCGTCCCCCAAAACGACAGCCTGTGGGTCCTAAGCCCTTTCCAGCACATTCGATTGTGTAAGTATTTCCAGAGCTTTGGTATGTGCCCGGCACCAGGGTAGGTGTTTTTGTTTTGTTTTGTTTTGTTTTGTTTTTTTGAGTGGCCATTAAGAGAAAGCTCTTTTCAGCAGAATCAGACCTATAAACACAAAGAACAAACTGATGGCTGCCAGAGGAAAGGGGCTGAGGGGGTGGGCAGGATGGGTGAAGGCGAGTGGGAGCTCCAGGCTTCCAGTGAGGGAATGACTAAAGCACAGGGATGGAAGGCACGGCATAGGGAAATGGCACTGCAATAGGGTCGTATGGTGACAGATGGTGGCGACAGTTGTGGCGAGCACAGCATAAGGTATACAGTTTGAACCATTACGCTGTTACACCTGAAGCTAACGGAACAGTGTGTGTCAACTATACACACAAAAGAATTTTTTAAAGAGAAGACTTTTTTCAGCAAGCAAAGGCATAGCATTGGGAATGGAGCCACCAGAATCAGGACTGGTTTTCATGATCCTTGAGCTTAATGAGAGAGTTAGGTCCTGGTCCTCGATCCAAGATGGGAGAGCTGTCTTGTGCATGCTCCAGAAGTGGGCATCCCACAGAGTGAGGGCTTTGAAGTTATCTCGGGGCCCAGAGAAGTCCCGGGGCTCTCAGACAACTTGCAGCCCACTGCAGGCCCCAGCCTGATGCTCTGTGGAGCACTAGACCCAATTAAACTGGGAACTGCTTTGCAAGTGCCAAGTTTCAGGCACCTTCCAGTGGATAGGAATGAGGAGTAGAGGCAGGCCCGGAGCAAAATGAGCTGAGTAGGGAAAGGGGAAAATAGATTCCGAATGTAAAAAGCAGGGTTCTTTGATGGGCTGAGGAACTGACACATGGAAAATGTAATGCATTATTGACAAACACGTATGCTGGCTGCAAAAATAATTAACACAAGCAGAAAAGAAATAGGAACGAAATGGAGCAGAAAGACTTTGAAAGATTGTGAAGTGGCCGCTGAAATTGCCAAGCTAATGTCAGAGAGATGATTAAAATTTTCCAATAGAACAGGTGAATAGGTAGTTAGGAGAGTGTGATGTAAACCAAGAGAGAGTGGATCATTATATGAATCTGCACTGAGGTACTAATCAGCATTTTATGTGCAACTTTGCAGTGCACATTTTAGCAGATGGAGGAAGCTCTTAAAAGCTGATAGCTAAAGCGAGTCTGACTGCCTTTCAACTCCATAATAACCGTCCCTGGAATGGGTACTTGCTCCAAGTGAGCACTGCAGGACCAGTTCTCAGAATAGAGTTCCAGACATACCAGGATGCTCACAAAGTAAAGATCTCTGCAAAACTCTAGGGTGAAGGGAGAGAAAGGGGAAAAAACAGGTTTCTCTGTCTTCCTAAGCAGAGGTGCCTGGATGAACAGGCTCTAAACAGATAAGCTGGAGGCTCAGTAATGAGAACTCCAAGTCTCCAAGTAAAGATCAAGTAGCAACCAGGAGAGATTCTTCTGCAGGCCAAACTGTATGCATGCACACAGGCATGCACACACATTCTTGTAGACACTGTATTGCCGTAATAACAAAACCAATTAGATGGCGGATTGTGGGTATGTTAAAAGGGAATAATTCTTCATGATCTGAATGGTTTTTTCGCTCATTCAACAGAAAAAGACTCTTATTTTTTATTTGTTGGCAAAGCCAAATTAGAAAAAATATATATCTTTACGACCACAGGAGACAAATGAGTGATACCAAATATCACTAAAAATGCTATTAATCTACAGTGATATAAAATTACCATCTCAGCACAAAGAAAGCCTATATAATCTGAATTTCTCTAGCATCATAAAAACGAATGAGAAGCGAAATTGAGAGTAAGTATGCTTTTGAGATGCCATTAAGAGTTACATGCATTGTTAACAAATGTGGCTAGACAGGCTGGTGATTTACCTTGAGAAACAAATTTATAGAAACACAGAAAATTTCCAAATGGGACCAACTCATTGCTCTTCTCGTTGGTTGATAACACCTTGGAGGGTGTTCTTCTCCTTTCTTAGATATTTAAGTGTGGCTGATTAGCCATTGACCTTATGGATTATTTCCCCCTGTTTTCATTTGCTCATGTTCTGCACATTTCAGAAGCCAAAAGCAACGTGGGGTGGGGGAAGGATGTGACAAGGAAGAGAATACAGGTCAGGGGTTTCTTCTTCAGGGACCAGATGAGTCCCAGTGATCCCACTGGGTGACCAGTGGGAACCACAAAGCACTGTGGGCTCCTTGGCTAGCGCACCTCCCCAAATGTGTACAAGGCCGCGCTCTGTCCGTCTCCCCTCATCGCTTACTCCGTCTGGGGGAGGGGAGTATCAGCCCGATTCCAGGATGCTTCATAAGCTTCTGGAAGAGCTGGAAGAGGGTAATGTATGGCCAGGTCATTATCTGGCCCGAAGTGCAGGGCAGCAGCCTTGGGCTATTTATTGACTGGGTGGGGAGGCTCATGAGGATACGGAGGAGGCCGGGTTGAGGAAGGTAAAAAGAGAAGTGGAAATGGGAGAAATGAGTGTTTCCACTTCTTCCATACATAACAAAAGGGAAAGAAATAAAGGAAACTCATCACCACCACCAACTCCACTTGGGGAAATTTAGAAAAAGACATGTGGCAGTTTTCAACTGGTCTCAAAGGTGATGTGGGAACAGCATCTTAAGGTGGTAAAGTTCCACCAAGATGCTACAGGTAAGCTCAGTTTGCTGCTCGCCAGAGGAAAAAGCATGATAGCGATAGTTTTTTCCTTTTCATTGCTGCCTTTTCTACATAGGTTTTACCATCTAAATGTAATACTGGGTAATATTGTTACTATATGTAATACTAGATACAGGACATCTCTGGGAGATGAGGAGGCACATCATACTGATGGGAAAATACGGTCTCAGGGCACTACAGTGTCCCGCCCAGAGGCGCATCATTAGAACAGGCTTAACCCAGAAATAGAACTGAAATCCCACTCTGATCCATGTCCTTTCTATGAAACCCTACCAGGCACCTAACACCCCTTTTGGCAGAGACGCCAGCCTTGAGGACACAGGGATGCTGGGCATGGCCTTCTGAGTCCTAGCAGAAGTGAACAGAAGGGACAGATTCCAGTTGGTGGCACCTGAAGCTTCAACTTACAGGGCCTTCTTTAAGAAAAAGAATTTAAAAAGATGAATAAAAAACCAGGTATGAATGGAAAAATTAATTTGAACGGGTAAGGAAATTGCATCAAATCAGAAATTTTATAACACTGACAAGTATCACAAATTTCCAAAAAATCCAGAAAAATAACTTAAAAACACAAAAATATTTTTATTTATTAGAACTGATACAGTTCTGTAATGCTGGTTTCCCTACATTTCTTGCCTTCATACTCTTTGATTGCCTCTTTCTATAATAACGATTTTATAATATTTCCTAGAAAAAGGATAAACAAGTAATTCAGTATTTTCTCCAGCATGATTAATCAAAATGTGTTTATTACTGATGGTTTTAAAAAGTGATTCTTTGCTCCAGCCTTTTATGGCTATGCCATACCTGTAAATTAATTCCTCAGCAGTTTTGTGCTTGAGAGGTGTTTCTTACCTGAGGCCACAGCTTTTAGAGACTTGATCAAGCCGGGAAGTACCCCTCCCCACTTTCCAGTCCCAAGTCCTCACCTCCCTCTTCCTCATCAGGCCTGACCCGCCAATAGAGGTCGGGATGCCAGGTGGCCATAAAGACCAGGTCAAAGGTGGTAATGAGCAGTGCCTGGTTCGGTTACTTCTCGTTGAAGGCAAAGCTGGGCCAGGACGCTCAAGGTGGCCCACCAGAAGAAGGTGTCATTAGGGAGCAGGTGGCTGGAGAGATTGTGCCCAGTGTGCCAGTCCGGCCAGCCCAGGACCACCACAGGCAAGGGCAATGATGCCCCAGGCTGAGGCGACGTTCTTTGTCTCCTAGCTCAGGTACGTGCTTTCTCCAGCAGGCAGCCCTTGTGCCTTGGAAAAGACCTTGAATTTTCAGCTTCTCCAGCTATGCTGTGACTCTGCCTCTGGTCGGCTCTGGCCACATTATGAAATGGAAGCTTTGTTTTCAGGACCTTGCTTTCTCTTTGGAGCATTACCTGTTCCCGAAATGTAAGTACAGTAGAAATTCACAGATGGAGCATTTGTAGTAGTAAGTTTTAGAAGCTCAAAGAAACTTTTCTAACCTATCAATAATAAACATTCAAATTTTGATCAATCTTGTTAGAGGAAAGACTGAGTTATCTTTCTATTCCTCCTATAGTAAATATTACAAAATTGTCATGTGAAGAGTCAGTCAAGGAGTAGGCGGCCAAAAAAGTGTAGGAAAAAAAAAAGTATTGTAGCAGTGTGGCCCCCTTAGCAGCTCCGGAACCCAGAGGAGATAAGGAGTTGCCCCCATCACTGAGGTACTCCCAACCCTACAGAGAATTGCTCTTGGCTTCCTGGAAAAACTCATTAAGAAATGTTTCCCTTTCAAATAAATGCCTGGGAAACATTTAAAGTGCCTCATACTTGGGCGACTGAATTTAGATCTGAAATATTTGGACAAAAATCCTCAAGATTTTAAGGAACATAGCTGTATCGTGGTATTTCATGGAACCAGTAGGGAAGATACTGTGATGTTCGAGACTATCCCCTCAGTTAGACCAAAAAACAGACCCACCCATCACAGGTATGTCTACAGCCAACGACAAATTTTGTAACAAATGTTATAACCTTTCCATTAGTCCTGATTTCCTTACCGATTAAAAAGGGACCAGGACTGTGGTTATACTTAGCTCAAAAGGTGTGAAAGCACCTACCACAGTGCCCTACATATGTGCTTAATAAATGGTATTTCCTTCCCAGGGCTTTACAATATAGGCTCTTGAATTTTACAGACAGTGTTGTATGGTGTCTTTCATCTTTACTAAATGCTCCATTTATGCAACTTGAGTTCCTGCTGGAACCCAAGAGACCCCATTGTTTTTAAGGCCTCACTGATTCCTGACTTTTGCTTTATCTTCTTCACCCAAAGACCAAGCCCTGAACTCCTGCTTTCACTGTAGAGTGCCTGTTTTGTGTGATGTTGACACTAATCCACAGGACAAATGAGCTGACAATGTTAGATCATTTCTTCACATAGCTTTTGATGTTCACTCTTCCCTGAAAGACTGGCTACACATCTCAGAGGGGAGCATGAGGCACCATGAGGCATGCCTACTACTTTCTCTCTTACTCAGACTTCTCCAGGCTGCACATATTTCTAATTCTAGAAGTGCCTATAAGCATTTAGGGTCATGCACTGACATAGTCAATGGTCTATGCAAAGCTGTACATGTGGGATCAGATCACACATGCTCGGTTATTCTTTGAGTCCTTTCCTTTGAAATGGATGCTTCAATGCTTCAAAGTTTTCTGATATCTAGCAATGTACTCTTCCAGACCTCTTCCTAAACTATGTCAATTTTAAGGTCTACAGTAGGGTTTTTATCTGGTTTTCAATGCTGAAGGCATCTGGCTCATTTATTTTATTATTTTGTTATTATTATTATTATTCTGTGTATGCTCATAAAGAGGCAGGGGACTGGGGAGGAGAAGGCAAGTAAGGTAGAATTCTAGCTCAAAACAAGTTGATTAAAAAGTACTGATTGTCGGGGCGCCTGGGTGGCTCAGTTGGTTGAGCGACTGCCTTCGGCTCAGGTCATGATCCTGGAGTCCCGGGATCGAGTCCCATGTCGGGCTCCCTGCTCAGCAGGGAGTCTGCTTCTCCCTCTGACCTTCTTCCCTCTCGTGCTCTCTAGCTCTCATTCTCTCTCTCTCAAATAAATAAATAAATAAAATCTTTAAAAAAAAAAGTACTGATTGTCTTTCAGATCCTCAGCCTCACTCTCAATCTGAGACAGTTGTTTCCAAAGGCCGAAGGAGATGGCTTAGAAGTAAATGAGCAGCACTGTTGGGATGTAAAAGTGATTGGCATGGGCACAGCCCATATCAGCAGTACCTTCTGAATGCAAATGGAGCTTGCGTTCATATGTTGTGTCATGTCGTGTCATGTCATGTCATATCATGTCCTGTCATGTCATATATTATGGCTTCCTTCAAATTGCTCTGTGTTCCTAAACTTAAAGGAACAAGGAAAATGCTTGCAGAAATGTTAACTCGAACAAATAGGCTTGTGGCATTAGTATAGCACCTTGAGCTCTTTGGAGTCAAGGCACTGGCTCAATTTTCCTTGCTAATAAATGTTTTGGTCACAGACTCATACCCAATTCCATTATCTGTGCAATGCATACAAATTCCTTTGGTTTGTAGCAAGACAATTTGGTATTAAAGTTATTGGAAAACTACTGATCAATTACTAAGATGTATCCTAATGAGAAATAAAGCCTAGACATGACCCTAGAAGTAAATAGATGGTTAAAAATAACTCGGCAGTTGGCAATTGGAACCTTAGAAATAATTTCATCCAATCCAGTCATCTTACAGATAGGGGAACTGAGGCCCAAGTTGCTCATGTGATTTGGTCAGAGAAAGCAGCAAATGAGCATTAATGTCCAAGTGTTCCGATGTCTACTTGAAGCTAAGACATGATATGATAATATTTGTACACGGCGCTGGAATGAACTGGGGGGGACATGAGGACACCTATACAGGCTAGGTGAAAACACTGATTACATTTTTAAAAATATTTTATTACTATGATAATAAAAATAAAATACAGAGCATTCGAGATGGGTATTAAATATTAAATTCATATAAAGTCTCAAAATCTTTTCCAAAAATGTTAATAAGAAAGTTGAGCTTGCTTCCATGCACATAACTGTTTTATACCAAGTTTTATGTTTGAAATGGCTACAAGCAAGTCCTGATCAAGTCTTTTTAATGATCTCTTCAAATTCTTGATAGTCACCATTGATGAGAAACTTTGTTCACACAAGTAGGTGATAAAAAATTTAAAGCCGTTTTTTACAGCCATTCAAAAATTTACAACAGTTGAAATTATCTTTAAAGAACCTGAGAGTTCTTCTTTTTTATTTTCTTTGACCGATGTAGATGTTGAAATTTCTTGTGATAACGGAAATGAATTTCAAATCCAGTCAAACTTTTCCGTTCCAAGTCTTTGAAAAGAAAGGCGCTTGAACGTGCAGAATGTGCACACAGGGCTCGAGCCCTTGCCCGGCCACTTGTGTGGACTCCACTAAAAGGGCAGACCTGTACAAATGGGCATAAGTGACCAAGATATGTGAAGAAAGAGGTTCAGGGCTACCCTCTGAGCTATGCCTCGCAGGAGTTCCCACCTGGCCTCCCCGCTTCCCCATCTCCCACTCTCCACCCAGGCTTGGATGGCACCTCACGTTCCTGTTCCACAGGCCAGGGCAACAGGAAGTCTCTAGCATCTCTGCAGCCCTTTTGCCCACAGGAGGCAGCAGTGAGCTCTGCAGCAGACGGCTGAGGTAGATAGCCAGTTTCTCTCCATTTGCAGAGAAACTCATGGTTTCAGCCATCGGTAGGGAATATGGGGCATGCCCAACAGAGCCCCCAGGCTGCTCTTGACGAGTCCTGGACTGATGAGCAGCTTGGGATCTCAGTTACCGCAGGCCTCAGGCACTGAGGCTTTACTCGTTCACAGTCCACCTGTAACCTTTTCCAGCATAGCAATCAGGAAGCCCAGGGAGGGGCAAAGAGCTGGTGTATGTCTGCAAGTGGCAGGCTGGAGCCAGACAGGATTGTCTGCCACTCAATCTGTCTTCTCTCAACTCTCCATTAATAATCTGGTCAATACTCTCCTTGAGGATGAAAGTAAGGTCTCCTCAGTTCTACCAGGGGACCAGCAAATGTGGTAGTTTGACTTCCCTCGTCTAATAAATGGTGGTCCTAGAAATTCATACAATTAGTATCTAATCAAAATTTTACTTTGCAAATAAATTAATAATACTAAATCTTATTATACCCACTTCGCTATCTCAGAGAGCTGACTGCTCTCTTTCCACAGATGCTCAATGTCAATGAGAACGACACCACTGACCCCTATAAAAACAAACATCATTATGGATGGAAAAATAAAATCAAGTAGTTTCTTTTTTTTTTTAAAGATTTTATTTATTTATTCATGAGAGACAGAGAGAGAGAGGGAGAGAGAGGGAGGCAGAGGGAAAAGCAGGCTCCCCAAGGGGCAGGGAGCCCGATGCGGGACTCGATCCCAGGACCCCAGGATCATGACCTGAGCTGAAGGCAGACGCTTAACCATCTGAGCCACCCAGGTGCCCTCAAGTAGTTTCTTTTACAGTTTTCTGCCCCAACTCCATTCATTATCTGAGTGCATATGCTTCATCCATTTCCATTTCCTTGGGCTGAGCAGTTTATGTCATCAAGAACTGCAACCTGCACTAAAAATGCCCTTCTCCCATCTTTCTCTTAAAAAAGAGAAACATTTTTTCGCCGTGGTTGGGAAGAAGTGCTGAGTGGACGGCCCTACGGCTTCTGTTTATCCTGTGAGCAGCTATGGCACAAATCAGCACCCAGTTTCTCCTGATTTCTGTGTGGAACGATGTTGTCCTTCAGGGACCCACTCTTGGGTGGGTCACCCACACGAGGGTGAGGTATTCTCTGCTATCACATGTATTCCCTGCTGAGAGCAGTTTTAGCACCTCTGGTGCTGCCGGAGGCAGCAGCAGCCAAATTCTGACCCTGATCCATGTTCAGCATGAGCATCGTGCCACGGGGCGCCCAGGGCGTGCGCTGCATGGGAGCCCCACCACTCACAGCTCCATTCACACCCTTCGGGGACCCCAGCATTCTGCTCACTCGCTGTGCCTGTAAACACTGTACAAGGCACATTCCTTGCCTTTCTTCCTTGCTCAGTCAGCAGTCCTTACAACACGGTAATGTTATACCGCTAACTGTCCCCGATCTCGGTGGCTTGAAAGAACGATCATTGTATTCTCACTCAAACATTTGGATTTGGCTGATCCGGGCTCGCTTCAGCCGGCCTTGATTTCAAGCCACAGATTGGGTCCAGATCAGCTCGACATGTTTTTTTCATCCTCTTCAGACCACCAGACGAGCCTTGGTATTTTCTTCTCGCAGCAGAAGCCCAGCTGCACGAGCATATTTTCCATCTCTGCTGGTGGCATGTCTGCTAATAGTCCATGGGGCAAGACAAGTCACGGGGCCACGTGCAACATCAGTGGAGTAGGAAAGTACAGTCCCCCATGAAGGCATCCCGGAGAGGCAAGAGTGGGAGGTGGGGGTATTTGCTGACCCATCATCTAACCCACCACATACCAAATCCAAATTACAGGACCAATAAACATGCCATCAGGATGGAGTCAAGACTGAGACAGTCTGCTCTAAGAGGTTTATATGAAAGAATACACATCTCATATTGTACAAATATTTCACATCAAAGCATTACCACTTGGCTTCTGGGTCAGCTCCCAGCTGATCCTGTTTGAAACAGTCAGGACTCACCCAGTGAGGGGCCCGGGTTTCCAGAACCAATGCAGCCTGGTCTTTAAAGAAATCATTCCCTTTCTTCTCTGACTTGTACTCCCTGCTGTTGGAATTGCCTAGGCTCCAGAACCTTCTTTATACTTTCTTTCTTCCAATCTCACCCCATTTCCAGCTCTTCTGCCATCTGAACAGATTTGTTTCCATGTCCCAGACTACGTTTGGGGAAGTCTAGGATGGCTTTGCAAACACAAAGAAGAAACAGAGATCCTTTGCTAACGCCCTTTTCTTCTTCCAGCTCAAACAATGTGTGTGTGTGTGTGTGTGTGTGTGTGTGTGTGTGTGTGTGTGTGTGTGTGTATTTACAGCATGCATGTGATACGCCATGCTCTTTTCACTGGTGATGGAGCAGAAGTTAAACACACATAAATGGCAACCACCTGCATAGTACTTGCCCCTCCCTGTAGGGGAGGAAATTTACAGCATTATCCTTGGGCCCCCCTCACCTCAATTGTTCTGCACTGCCTTTGGTCTGAAATAGTCCCATGGAAGTCTCTTTCACAGGGACAATGACATAGTGATTAGTCACGTGTTTAATTTTTCAGAGTCAATATTTGCAGAAAACATGAGCACAGCAGGATACTGCCGTGAAGTTGTTGATCAATCCCTTTCTGAGACTTCCCTTCTTTAAATTTCCTTTTTATTTTCAGCTCATCATTAGTTTCATAATGGGGTGTGTGCCTGTTTGTGTCACTACATTATCTTATTGCCCCAAAGCCTGTCGAGGACCATGGTGAGCCGTGATTCAGGATCAAGTCAAAGAGACCTCCTCCTTCACAGCCTGGTCCGTAACCAGTAAGAATGATAAGAATGACTTAACCCAGTGCCCTTGGGAAACAGCTGTAGACACCTGAGAGAAGCAATGTGGAACCGATATCATCTCCAACCTAGATGATGGGGTTGTCTGTCACCTGTTTAGAAAGCTGAAACACCACCATGAAGTAAATGGTTCTTTGATACCCATTTCACATGCCAAGCAAAGGAGGCACAGGGACAGATGAAGTGACAAGTAAGAGTCGCATTATGAATCCGTGGGAGCCCTGAGTGACCTTTAGGAGTCTCTGCTTCTCAGGGCATCGAGATCCTGGCTCAAGACTAGACACTACAAATCTTTCATTGTGCAAATCCCTTTCCGATGGCCTTCAGACAGCAGCAGTGGAATTGATATCAGAATATCAATTAAAGGGGCGCCTGGGTGGCTCAGATGGTTAAGTGTCTGCCTTCGGCTCAGGTCATGATCCCAGGGTCCTGGGATCGAGCCCCGCATCGGGCTCCCTGCTCCACGGGGAGCCTGCTTCTCCCTCTCCCTCTACTGCTCCCCCTGCTTGTGCTCTCTCGCTCTCTATCAAATAAATAAAGAAAATCTTTAAAAAAAAAAGAATATCAATTAAATGTCAGAAAAATTGTTCTGTAAGAGGAAAGCAAGCCATTTTCAGTCCCCTGACAACTTTCCATTCCTCCTCTCTAGAAGGTTTAGACACATTTTCATCACAAATCCTCGGGGCCATTGGTTTTCCAGCCCACATGCTACAACATGAGATAGAGAATTTTCATTGTTGTGTGACTGTTTGTATGATTGCTTATGTAGCCTATAGACCTCAGAGAAATGTAACGTTGATTTACCTGGGATATTAAGACTTGACCTTATTTTATATTTCCAAAAATGTAAAGTCTGAGCATCTTAGCTTGGAATCATCAAGTGCCAAGAAATTAGTCTACTAAAATAGCTCAGAGAACTTGAAACAATTATAGTTTCTCCCAAAGCTGAAAAAAAGAACTTTTTAGTCAAGGCCATTCAGCCAAGCTCATGTGAAATGAAAATTCCATTACATTTTCTAAAACCTTTTTGCTGGGCAAGAGGTAAAAATAAATTTAGAAACCCATGAAGAAACCTAAAAGTCATTTAGATAGGTTTCTGTGGGCAAAGGCCTTCCAGCAGGTCTCTGCCCATTACTGGAAGTCAAAACATCTAATGTCCATTTACTCTTGAATCTTCTTTATTCCCCACCCAGAGCTCACAGTCGGCCTGTTTCTAATTCCTCTGTGCCAGCATATCTGTTAATGTCCCAAGTGGTTTTCTTTACAACCGTGTGATCATCTGTGTATTATTAACTAACCGCAAATTAAAGTCATTACTTGGTGCTTAATTTTATGTAACATTTCTTTGTAATGTGTACAAAAGAAATTTGTTTTTACAGGAGTTTGGTAAATAGCATGTGCCATGATTAATTAGAGAATTTAATGGGTCTGTTGATCCGAAATTAAATTCGGTGCAACAATTTTCTTTAAAAATAATTTTTTAAATGACATTTCAAGATGTCTGAGCTTTTAAAAAGATGAAACATCTTGCACTGATGGTCCTTATGTCCCACTGCAGATCTGTTGGATTTTACCTGCTAAAGGACTCATTTTTTATGTTTCTCAAATCTATAGACACTCTAAGGAACAGCAACATTCAAATAGCTATTTTAAATCCTCTTTGGACCAAAGTAGGGGGGTAAAGGAACAAACTAACAAGCAAATTCTTAAATACTTGGAGGTTCAGTCATCGTTCAGTGTAGTTCACTGCCCTCTCGCTCTTGTGCTCTTCCTCTTCTTCAGACACATCAAATGTATTCCTGCCTCAGGGCCTTTGCACAAGTTCCTTCTGCCTTGACATCTCTCTGCCTGAGTCTTCATGTAGCTCAAATCTTAGACAGGGACAGGGCGCCTGGCTCCCTCAGTTGGTGGAGCGAGTGACTCTTGATCTCAGAGTTGTGAGTTCGAGCCCCACGTTGGGTGGAGAGATTACTTAAAAATAAAACCTAAAAAAAAAATCTTGGGGACTTCTCTGACCATCCAAGCAGAGAAAGTTCCCTGCCCCAGTCCCTACCACATCACTGTGTTTAAAGTTTTATTCACAGAATAAGTCTCTCTCTGACATTATCTGGCTTTTATTTGTTCATTGCTTTTCCTCTGTCTCCTCCTAGGAAGGTAAGATCCTTGAGAGCAAAAACTTGTCTACCTTATCCTCCCTGTATCTCCAACACCTAGAACAATGCCTGGCACATTAGTCAGTGCTTCATACATCTTTATGAAATGAACAGATGAAGGTCATTGATCTCACAAACCCCTATACATAGCCATGCTCCTGACTAAGAAAGAGCATAATTGGCTTTAAAAATTTTTCTTGAAAAAGCAGAAAGAGAAATTCAGTATTTGTTGGCTAGGCATGAGATGCATTGGAAAGAAATGAATAATTAAAATGTGAACGAATTAAAAGCTGGGAAGGACAGGAATAAAGGTTGTAACTAACTGCTTAGCTTGCACAAAGACCAAGTACTTACTGACCAAGAAGTGAAACTTTGGATCCTTCTATCTTTATAAGCCCGGCAAGCAGTCTGAACAGTTCCCATTAAAAGAATTATGCAGGCCACTGTCTTTGCTGATAATAAACTAAAAGATCTGAAGTTTCTTTCAATTTTCTTATATTTAAAGCAGGATTCTGAAGGTTGAGAAGATGTTTCACAGTACAGAGATATGAGGAAAAAGAGCCTGCAAGAACGTAACAGAGTCCTCACCAAAGAATACAAACTAAGACATACAAATTTCCATGCTCAGTGTCATACTATGTTGTTTTATACTTAAAATACACTGAAGTCTCTTCCCCAAGACTCCTGTGCCTTTAAAGCTCTTCTACAATTCAACAGGAAGTCTGTATCAAAACAATAATAATAATAATAATAATAATAATACAGGCCTGGCAGTATTAATAAGATTTTATTTCCCAGTCATGAGTGGGGTCTGGAAAATGTTTATTTTCTGATTTTCTGAATGTGCTTAGAGTGAATGGAAATCTAGGTGGCTCAGTGTGCAATGAGTTAGAATTTCCTTATGTTCAAATACCATCTCTGCCATTTATTAACTGTAAACTTTGGCAAGATATTTAATTTCTCTGAGGCTCAGTTTTCTCATATGCAAAATGGGTCTGATATAACTCATGTGGATTACATGTAAAACACTTGTTTTCACGTAATCGTATGTCAGTCATTTTACTTACCTTTTTTTTTTTTAAGATTTTATTTATTTGACAGAGAGAGAGAGACACAGCGAGAGAGGGAATACAAGCAGGGGGAGTGGGAGAGGGAGAAGCAGGCTCCCCGCGGAGCAGGGAGCCCGATGCGGGGCTCGATCCCAGGACCCCGGGATCATGACCTGAGCCGAAGGCAGATGCTTAACGACTGAGCCACCTTACTTACTACTTTTAAGTATTAAGTTATAATTTAGAGTTATCCCTCTGCTGGATTGTAGAGTAATTCACCCAGATTTACTATTGATTCAGTGATCACATTGTGGTTGTTTTGGTATTGGTGATGTTCTGAAACTATTGTGTTTGTAGTGTGAGAGAAAGCAAAAATGTTTATATATTGGTGTCACTGGGAACTGGGACTTTAGGCTTGGGTGAGAGCAGACACAAATGTAAGATCAATGAGATTAAGTAAAATCCTTCTAGTTCTGCAGATAAATCTGAGGTAGCAATTCCGATTCATAATGTGTTTTATGTTTAAAAAATACTCATTTTCTAGTTCTGTCCACTGGAAAGGCCTGTAAATGATGACTAACCCAATGGCAGTGAGCACCCCTGGAACCTTAATTGTGTCTCTAAATACTATTCCCCACCAAAGGAACAAAGCCGCTTGGAAAGATGGCTAACTCCAGGCTGATTCCAGGCCTAATGAACTTCCAGGAAGTTCATTAAATGAGTCTGGAATATATATATATAATATATGAGTCTGTCATACCAGAAAGCAAGGAAGCTATGAAAAACTACTGGGGTTCTGCCCAAAGGATTTGGGTACCAGCTTACAGAGGATCTAACTGGTCAAAGAGTTGAGCATCACTGGGCTGATAAGTGCAATGGGTTGAAACATATCAAGTATATTCAAATTCTTAAGTTCAGTATGATACCAAAAAATTAGACTCACCTTTAGAGGATACTAAGGAACCAGTCATTGTGCTACAAAAACAAAACAACCAAACCAAACAAACAAACAAATACCTGGTCTCAGAGTAACCAGAGTGTCAAGGGGAAACTTCTTTATAGAAGTTTTCCAGCTAACGAATGAATAAAGACCAATAGAATCGGGATATCACCATTTTGCCACCTCCGAATGAATTAGTAGATCTGAGCGCTGACCACCAATGGCTACTCAGATCACCAAAGAGAGAAAATCAGACATTATGTACCTCCTAATAGAAGTACAAAACCCTGTATAAGAAATATCATGGACAAAATAATTGAACCTGAATCTTATCAAGCCTCTACATCTAACTGCCAATTTAGAGCTTACAGTGACAGAGTAATACAATAAATAGGGACACAGTCAGCAAAATCCAGACTGTTGGAAACTCCAAGACAAACAGTCAGTTTCTTCAACCATAATAACAAAAATTGCAAGGGAAAAAAAAAGAGAGAGAGAGAGGACAGGGAGGTATATAAATTTTTTGACATATAAATGTATTTATTTGATCATATTTTAAAAGGCAGGGTAGAATCACACCCATTTTTTTAAATAGTATCCCTGTAAACAGATGGAAATTCAGAGCTACTAGTTTTCTTCAGAAATTTCTGAAGATTGAACATTAGCAGCCTCGAAGCCTTTTCCTTCCCCTCTAGGCTCTCCCGCACTTGGGGGGGGGGGGAGAGGTTGGTGACAACTGACAATTGACATTAAATAAATAGCATATGGTTGAGCTTGCCAAACTCTCTAACCCCTCTCATAGGCAACAGGGTGACTTGGCTTATTATTGAACTGAAGTCACAGAGTAAGCAAGTGGGCTTATCAAACAGAGAATTGAGGGAAGTTTCCATTGTAGATAATTTCCAAAGGTAGGAATGGATGAACTCAGAGCTTAATTCTTCAGTCCTTTCTTTTGCTGCCCAGAGTGAGGTATACTATCAGTGGTGCTCAGATCCGTGGTTCATTGAGACATCAGTGTAATGTGCTCAGTTCCTTTGATTAAAATGTGTTGGAAAAGCCATCTCTGGGTAGGGAAGAGAAGCTAGTTATTACAATGATGGTACTATACAAGGAAAACCAAAGCAGCAAACACCAGGCAGTGTCCTTTTCCTCTTGAACTTCAGTGATCAGCTTCCCAGTTTAAGCAAACTCAACTGGAAGAGCAGATGATGAGGTCAGAAACATGAGGAAAACTTCATCCAGATTTGTGGACCACCTCAATCTTCTTGGATCCACCACCATCCACAAGGCATCCTTACCTTTATAGTCAAGATAGTTATGGGGGATTGAAGGGTTGAGAATCCAGTTTTTGACCAGGGCGGTAAAATGGCATACATAGGTGATCCTTTTGAGGTATACCCTAGATGCTGTGTTCTTTTCCCATTGCACCTTTCATGGTTTAGATGCTTAGATAGCCTCCCCATTGATGCTCAACCACTTCCCAGCAGCAAGAAGCCTTTCTTAGAAGATGGGAACAATCAGTCCATCTTTAGTTGGTTCAACATTGAGAAGATAGTTGCCTCCCAAACCTATTGTCTAAACCAGTTCTGAAATTATTTCAGATTCACTTGCGATGTCAGACAAGGCCCTGTTACAATGATAATCCCAGGATGCCCTGTGGATGGTGGTGCATGCCTCCCACTTATGATCTAGTGACCTCCCTGGCTTGAATTTGTCTTGACAGTTGAAGTATCATCCATGTTAACAGGAGCATTTCCAACCCCATAGGTCATTTCCCTTCCTCCTTGACAGAACTATCACTGAAGAGCCAAGAAGGAAAATTTGTAGAGTTCCAATAAGTATCAGAACATTCTCATTCTCCATCAGGCCAACAGGTCAGGTCCCGGTTAACAAGGCCAGGTAGCTCTGGCATGGTTTTCACACTGACAAAATGCTGTGTTTTGAAGCCATTTTTCTTATCAAGTGGAGAGTGGATGGAGCCATTCTAAGAGTGAGTGAAAGACCCCATAGCATATGTTCCTCTTCCGGACAGCTGTTCCCAACCCATCAGCTCAGCAGAACACGATGGGGATGGGGTCCCAGGTCCTCAGAGTTCTGGCTCCAAAACACAGGACTTGGCTAGTTGGTGAAGGCTTTGTGATACTTTGTGGTCAGGACTACCCACTGGCTCCGGGGCCTGGATGAGTTCAGCCCGCCCGTGGGGGTGGAAGAGTTACAAGGGCTATTGTGGCCTCAAGTCCGAGCAGCTGCAGCCAGCCTGGTAGTTGTCGCGCCTGAGGCTCTGGTCCTGGGGCAGCTCCTCGCCTATCCAGTGCACCCATTTCACTCGTCGCCCCAGGCCGGCTTTGAGAACACGCCCCTAGGGCACTAACTCCCCAAAGTTTGCCTCACCCAACCAATCCAGAGTCGAGACTGGGCCACTTCAGGCTGTAGCAGTTCCCGGCCCGCATTGAGCCCCGAGGACTCCCCTGGCGCCAATACCTGTCAATTAAGAGAGACTTTTAATTCATTAATCCTAATGAACGGACCTTGTGTGGAACCTGACCCAAGCAAAGCAAATACTTTGTTATGTTCTGTTTTGTTTGAAGGAAAACAGGATCGGTAGGGCATTCCTAGAAGGAAATCTGAAAGAATGGAGAGTCTTGGGGTAGAGAGGTTGGGAAGAGCAGGGGTGCAGGCCAAGGAGGCGAATGTGGGACCTCCTCGCGGCCCATACTCATCTCAACCTCATTTAGCTCTCGTCTCTAATTAGACCGTCAGCGAAATGTTTTGGTTTAAGTAGAATCTTAGAATAGGGATCCAGAAAAAGACCAGCTCTGTTCAACCATGCCCTCCATTTCAACTAGAGATAAAACAGGAGAGAAAGGAGACATATCTCCAAATTCAATTCTATCTTCAGTTATGCTTTACAGAGAACTTATGTCATTCACAAAAGAGATGTAGCTTCCTCAGGGGAGACAGCAGGTGTACATTTTCTCTCAAGGTTATTTAATTGCTGTCAGGAAGACATACGATTAACAAAACCAAATGCTGGAAATACAAAGTATAGACAATTTTAAAGTTGTTTATATAGTTGATTACAGTATAACATACAATGTGTTTATATGTCATAAACCTGCCTATCACAAACTGTTTCCACACCTGTGCATCTGCATTAAACAGCCCACCGCTTAGCTGTGCATAAATCCCCTGCTGAGAGAATGGCCAGCACCCAGCAGAACGTAGCTTCCCCTAATGGCCTCTCAGTTACCTTCTACGCACCAGCTTGGCACCAGTGAAGCTGAGGCCTAAGGCCTGCTGACCTGTAGCGTCCTCTGCTGCGGTGAGAGCCCTCTGAGCTCCACAAAAGGAGACCAGCCTGAAAATGACAGGCCTTTAGGGGTTCCTCACTGTCTTTTACAGCATTGCTATTCAAAACGGGGCCTGCTGTTGCAAACTTGGTTACCGTGCAGAGATGAGACAAGCATAGAATCGAGAGAAAGCATTTAAAATGTTGAGAGCCATTTGGCGGATGAGTTTATGTCTGTTGAATCTAATAAAAAATGGGACTTGAATTTTGTGTATATTGTTTTTTTTATTCCATTTTCAGTTATTTTTATCCCCCTTCCAAAATATCAGGCTGTGACAGATTGGAAATTAAAAAAAACAAAAACAAAAACAAAAAAAACCCCTTATCTTTCACTATACATAATTGAAGAAGCACTGCCTTAAGAGTGATGGCCCCCACACATGCCGTATCCCAAAGCTTCCCCTTGACACTCTGACAGTTCTAAGAGGTAGCCAATGGCAAAAATGTGGACCTAGGAAGATGGACTTCCCAAAGAGTCAAAGAGTCACTCATAGGTGAGAAGCAAGCATGTAATCTGCACAGGTGTTAGGTCCACACCAGGGGTTGGTAGATCTCATGACACCAGCCTAGTTGATCCCTGGTCACAGCATAACCCTTAGTCTTTCCAACAGTATCAGTAGTGTAGTAATGGCAGAAACAGTAGCTGTCAAGACTTACATGGGACTTAACTGTGGTGCAGCTCCTGTCCTAAAAGCTCTAGGTATACCAGATGACAAGTGGTTCCTGTCTTTGGAGTGACATGTATGCACACCTATACATGTACACTGGGAAGCATAGCATCAAGTTGTTTACAGTGATTCCTTATATGGCCCTGAAAATTTGCTAATGACTGACTTCTTATTCGGGTATTTCAAGACATCATGACAAATATACTAGACACTTATTAAAAGAATAGAAAAATAATGCCCAGGAAATAAGAGTTTTGTGTTCAGATATTGGTTATAGAGCTCAACTGGGGAAAAAAAATTTAACACAGAAACAGCATTCCATCTTGGAAAATATGGGGATAGTTGGAACTATGTTTTTTTATTTTCTGTTGTTGCACTTGGAAATTCTCAGGTAGGAAAACAGAGATTCACAAAATACACGTAAGAGGCAAAGACAACAACACAACAAAACTTGCTTCACAGCACAGAGAGGTTATCTAGTACCAAGTTTTTCATTTACTAGTTTTCTCCCCCCAGATAGGTTGTAAGACTGAGGCACAGTTCAGATATTTCTGTACTCCTTGCCCCTTGTTGAGGTTTAATAAATGTTCAAATTTTATGAAGTCTGTATTTCACAAACAGAATCTATTTGCCCTTGAAGAATGAGCCTTCGTAGACTCTGTGTAAGGGCAAATGTATTCTGCCCTCTCCTGTGATCTCTGCTATATCCAAAGCTACCCCACTGCTGTTGGCAGCCAGATTCCCTACTTGGCTTTGGGGTGGTCAAAGTAAGTTAATCACACACAGATTTTCAGTACATCGTTGTAGGGAGGGATCAAGGAGTTCACCCTGAGGAAGCCTAAGTAGGGGAAACGTTAGCTTCTCCCTCATGTTTCCATGGCCTTTGTCCTTCCTTGGATTCTGGGGACAATCCGAGGCTCAACTTCATGGGGTTAACGGATGTTCCCAAACCAACATGAGCAGGCATGGAGATGTTTTCTCCCAATTGACTAAAATCTCTTCTTCTCCCCACCATTTTAAAACCCAAATGGTAATGCTAAAGCCCAATCAATATTCACTGGAAGCCCGTAACATTCCAGAGCCATGATTCCTGCCCCTAATTAACCATGAATCTCAAGAGACTCTTCTCCACATTAACTCTGTGTGCCCTTCGAGATGAGGTCATGGGTGTAGGCATCCTCCTGAAGGTAGAGAAGAGAAAGAGCGGGCCTCCAAGGCAACTCGGTGAAAGACACAAGGTGAATTAGTGAAAAGACAAGAAGAGAAGGGTATCTGTTACTTAGTGGGGATGTTTCCAGGAGAGAATGTCCCAACTCGTTTCATTGTGTTGTTTCTCATGTGTCTATAGTAACAAGAAGTAGGCATTATAAAATGCCTTCAGATAATTGTTGGGATGCCTGGTTGGTTCAGCGGGTGGAAGGAGTGACTCTTGTTCTCGGGGCCATGAGTTGGAGCCCTGCGTTGGGTGTAAAGATTACTTAAAAAATAAAGCATTTTAAAAAAAAATTGTCATTTTACCTTCCCAAAAAAGTAATGAGAAAGATATTAGGATCTCCATTTTATAGCTAAGGACACCAAAACTCAGGACGAATAAGTCTTCGTCCCCGCAGTCATACATATTAGAGCAGAGCCAGGACCTTAATTGAAGTCCTTTGCCTCTAAGCTCAGGGCTCTCTTACCATCACAGATGCCTTTATGGTCTTTTCCTGGATTTAGCATTTCCCAAACTGAATTCCCGCTTATTCCTCCAAATCTTTCCTCTCTCAACGTCTGTATAAGTCTGGGAGTCATCTTTTGACACTTCATTCTCTCACTTTCCCAAATCCAACCCATCACCAAATTATGGCAATTTCACATCCAAACACCCTTCTTGCTACTTCTAGCTCCACCGTATGGTCCAAGGACTCCAATCACTTATTTATAAATGCACATCGAAGTGGAATGTGTCCAATTAAGAATATTACCAGGAAGACAGAGTACTTGGGAGATAAGCTAGATTTCCTTTTAAAAATAAGATTTTGAGGGGCGCTTGGGTGACTGAATCAGTTAAGCGTCTGACTCTTGATTTTGGCTCAGGTCGTGATCTCAGGGTTGGGTTCTGTGCTTAGCAGGGAGTCTGCTTTTTTCCCTCTCCCTCTACTCCTCCCTCCTACTGGAGTGCACACTCACTCTCTGTCTCTCTCTCTCTAGAATAAATAAATAATTTTTTTTAAAAACAATAAGATTTTGAGAGGTTTCTTCAAAAGAAAATAATTGAGGTTCACCATATTTGCTTGGATATATTGGGAAGTATTAGTTGTAGTCATGGTCATATCTTTTCTTTTTTTTTAAAGGTTTTATTTATTTACTTTAGAGAGAGAGAGAGCATGCAGGAGCAGAGGTGGGAAGGCACAGAGGGGGAGGAGCAAAGAGGGAGGAGCAGAGGGAAAGAGAATCTGAAGGGGACTCCATGCTGAGCCTGAGCACGGAGCTGGATCCGGAGGTGGGTCTGGATCTCATCACTGGGAGATCATGACCTGAGCTAAAACCAAGAGTCAGATGCTCAGCCGACTGAGCCACCCAGGCACCCCCATCATGGTCGTATCTTAAGTTTGTATTTTAACTTCTCTAAATGCAATTGAAATCCTTTCGGGAACAAATCAGAGTTTCGGTGAAATGCACTGCGATTTAATAACAAAAGAAACTAATGCTTTAGATGATCGCGTTTTCCTCTCACAATCAGACTCTGAAAGCTGGCCAAACAAATGTTCTTATAATTTTACAGATTGAAAAAACTGAGGTACCGAGAAGCAAAGTGATTTGCCCAGGGTCACACAACAAGACTAAGATCTGGAATACCCCCGCCCATGTAGGTGTTCTTTTCCTGTAGGTTCTGCTAGCCTCTCGGACGCATTCTGTCCTCATAGTTTAATGCTAAGATGACCCAAAAATAAAAAGCAATCTAGGAAATTCAAAGAGTTCGCAGAAGTTTGTGGCATACACTGTGGCCCAGATACCATAGCTTTTCTTCTGTTGTTGTTCTAGACACAGTGTGTGTGCCCCAGAAAATCAAAAGCAAAGACCTTAGCCAGAAATTTTCCTAAAGGACAAGAGTATTAAAAATAACTATAGCTTCGGGGCGCCTGGGTGGCTCAGGCGGTTAAGCGCCTGCCTTCAGCTCAGGTCATGATCCCAGGGTCCTGGGATCGAGCCCCGCATCGGGCTCCCTGCTCAGCGGAGAGCCTGCTTCTTCCTCTCCCTCTGCCTGCTGTTCTGCCTACTTGTGCGTGCTCTCTCTCTCTGTCAAATAAATAAATAAAATCTTTAAAAAAAATAAATAACTATAGCTACAATAATTTGATAATGAATACACAATATAAAAAGAGGTAAACTGTGACATCAGAAATGTAAAAGGGTAGAGTTTTTCGTATGCAATCCAAGTTTTGTTGTTAAGGTAAAATAGACTGTTATATCTATAAAGTGTTTTATGTAAGCCTCATGATAACCACCAAGCAAAAACCTCCAGTACGTTCACAAAAGACAAAGAGAAGGGAACTAAAGCAGCACACTATGCAAAATCATCAGTTCACAAAGGAAGGCAGCAAGGGAGGAAGAAAGGAACAAAGGGACTAAAAAGCAACCAAAAAACAGTAAGATACCATTAGTAAACCCTTACCTATCAATAAGTATTCTAATGTAAGTGGATTAAATCTTCCAGTCAAAAGGCATACAGTAGCTGGATGGATAAAGAGACAAGACCCAACTATATGCTGCCTATAAGAGACAACCTTCCTACCACCCAGAGTCATCTATAAATCCAGTGCAATCCCTATCAAAATCCTATTGACATTTTTCAAGAAATAGAAAAAACAATCCTAAAATTCACGTGAAACTATAAAAGATCCTGAATGCCCAAAGTAATGTTGAGGGGGACGAAGAACAAAGCTGAAGGCATGACACTTCTGATTTCAAATGAGATTACAAAGCTTTAGTAATCAAAACAGTATGGCACTTGCAAAAAGACAGACACACAGATCAACGGAACAGAACAGAGAGCCAGAGATGAACTCCTGCGTATATAGTCCACTAATATTTGATAAGGGAGCCAAGAATATTTAATGTGGAAAGGATAGTCTCTTTAATAAAGGGTGCTGGGAAAACTAAGATAACCACACGCGGGAGAATGAAACTGGGCCCCTACCTTACACCATACACAAAGATTAACTCAAAATGAAGTAAAGACTTAAACAGAAGAACCAAAACCATGAAACTCCGAGAGGAAAGTACAGGGGAAAACCTCCTTGATACTGGTCACGGCAACAATTTTTTGGATATGACACCACAAGTACAAGCAACAAACGCAAAACTTAAAACCGGGACTACATCAAACTAAAAAGCTTCTGCACAGCAAGAGAAACAACCAACAAAATGAAAAGGCAACCTGTGAAATGGGAGAAAATATCTGCAAATCATATATCTAATAAGGGGTTAAAATCCAAAAGATATAAAGAACTTATATAATTCAATAACAAAACAAAACAAAAATCCAATTTAAAATGGGCAGAGGCACTGAATAGATATTTTTCCGAAAAAGATACACAAATAGCACATGAAAAGATGCTCGATATCACTAATCATCAGGAAAATGCAAATGGAAACTAAAAGGAGCTATCGCCTCGCACCTTTAGATGGCTATCATCAAAAAGACAAGAAATAACAAGTTTTGGTGAGGATGGGGAAAGAGGGGAACCTTTGTGCCCCATTGGTGGGAATGTAAATGAATACGGTCACTATGGAAGACAGTATAGAGGTCTCTCAAAAAAATAAAAATAGACCTACATGTGATCCAGCAATCCCACTGCGGGGTATGCATTCAAAGGAAATGAAAATAGGGTTCAAAAAGATATCTGCACTCCCATGTCAGCTGCAGCACTATCCACAGTAGTCAAGACATGAAAACAACCTAAGTGTTCATCAAAGTATGAATGGATAAAGGTGTGGTGTGTGTATATATACATAATATATACCATATACAGTGGAATACTGCTCAGCTAAGAGAGAGGAAGAAATCCTCCCTTTGTAAAAAACATGGATGAACCTTGAGGGCATTATTCTAAGTGAAATAAATCAAACAGAGAAAGAGAAAGACAAATACTGCATGGTATCACTTACATGCAGAATCTTTAAAAATGTCATAGACACAGAGAGTAGGATGGTGGTCACCAGGGGCTGGGGCAGGGCGAAATAGAAAGATGTTGGTCAAAGGGTACAAACTTGCAGTTACAAGATGACTAAGTTTGGGGGATCTGATGTTCAGCCTGCTGATCATAGTTAACCATCCTGTAGCATGTACTTGAAAGCTGCTTAGAGAGTAGATCTCACAGGCTGTCACCTCAGAAGAGATTCGGCAATTATGTGACGTGACAGAGGTGTTCACCAATGCTCTGGTGGTGGTCATTTCCCAATAGGAGTATCTCAAACCAACATGTCACACACCTTAAGCTTATACAATCTTATATGTCAGTTATATCTCAATAAAGCTGGGGGGAAAAGATATTTCCTTTATCAGTAAAACAATTCTACCCGGAAAAACTCACTATAACCTATTTCTTTTCTTTTTTTTTTTTTTAAGATTTTATTTATTTATTTGACAGAGAGAGACACAGCGAGAGAGGGAACACAAGCAGGGGGAGTGGGAGAGGGAGAAGCCGGCTTCCCGCCGAGCAGGGACCCTGACGCGGGGCTCGATCCCAGGACCCTGGGACCATGACCCGAGCCGAAGGCAGACGCCCAACCATCTGAGCCACCCAGGCGCCCCACTATGACCTATTTCTGTAATACTCTCTTACACGCTGGTTCTTTTTGCACCGGATACAAATGCTTCATGAAGTGACTATAAACGTGACCGATCTCCTCCCTTCAAAATATCTTTTCAAAACACTGTTTTTTCTTATGGTTCTTCTTGGAATCAGAAGCCATATATTCTAAAGAAATTTAAGAAGCCATCTGAAGAAGTTTTTTTAAATTTACTGCTCGATATAGGTTGGATCGGGTCACTACAAAATGATATCTTTTTCATCAGCACTCTGTAGCCTGCCTACGCAAAGAGTTTCTTTTCTCCCATGTCCATGTTGTTGAAAAACTTGCCATGGGCTTCCCAAAAGCTGGGTTTTCATGCTAAAGTACACTCCTACAAGTGCAAAGATAATAAGTTAAAAAAAAAATCTGTCAGTAGATGAAAATGAATGTTAGAGCAATTCCTGGGCAGCAGAGAAAGACTCCAGTGTTTACATAATCCCAGTGTGCATGCGTGGCTTCTTCTCCATTTCCCTGCTAAACCTCATCTGGCTTTGCTCAAGACCTCAAATGCAGTGAATTCTAGGCAGCACCTAATATTTATTCATGCCATTGTCAAGAGCATCTTTGCAGTTCTTGCCAAGGTCTGTCGTTGAATATGTTTATCCAGCTGCATGGCAAAAACATAATACACAGTCATCATTTTACTCAGTCACCTACTCAATATTTTCTTCTATGATTAAATTAACTCATAAATATTGCACTTTTAATGCCAGAAAGCCATGGTTCATCCAGCCAGTTGAATACTTGTTTGTCCATTTTCTGGGCACTCAGTCACTGCATTATAGAGTTTGAAATAATGAAAAGCATTGCATTTACTTCACATGCACAAGAAACAGAGCAGGATCCTTCCATGAGCTCCTTTATTATGCAGTCGGAGGCCGTAGAAGAAATTTTGTAAGAAGCGATGAAGAACTGTAGGTAGGGGCTGTGTTGGAAATGGTTTGGATGTTTGGGTGTATATGCACAATCTGTTCTGATTGCTCAATGGAAAGGACAGAAATGGCGGCTCTATTTGCAACCGGCACAATGTCTCGCTCCACCGAGGAGGATTTCAAATAAACACACACATCTTGGTCTTGCTTGTACTCAATTCATTACCAGACTGTGCTCATGAACCCTGAAGACACTTGCCATGTACTGTGCATTTTGAAACTTCTTTCTCTAAACATCCACACATGATCTGGTTGTTTAAAGCAGCCAACAGAAGGCCTTACACACTCATCTTCATAGTGAAGGGACTGCAGCATAAGGGCAAGAGTCTGCCCTTGCTGTCGTCCCAGGCTAGCCCAGGTGACAGCAACGCAATACGCATCTACACAGATACCTGGCCCTGGAGGCAAGAGCCACGTACCACAGGACCCTTCTCAAATCACCTTCTGAATGAAATATTTATAGCTGGCACTGCAGGGCAGTTAGTTTTTCTAGAATTATATCCAAATTTGTGCTATCATTCTGGGAATAGCCTTGGTTAGCAATTGCTCATAATGTCAACGCTTTTGGAAACTTTTTACAGTCATTTTATTGTTTTTATTTCAAAAATAAAACTTAAAGGAGCTTGAAAAGTAGGTTTTTAGATGATCACACAATGGCCTGATTTCAGTGGTTTCAGTTCTGTGCATTTTACGTTATGTGCACCTACTGAAATTAACCAAAATTAATCCATATTTGAACAAAGACTGTGGATACAAATGAGCCCTAACTTCCTAGACTCCTCGGTGCAGTGCACTAGCTGAAGTGTTTGGAATGCATTGGCCCTGGGAGGAGAGGAAGTTATAGCAAACAACATATGGGCTTTAAAACTGGAACTATCCAAGACAGAACAAGAAAGCTATTTTCACTTTACTTGTTCCTTTTTTTTTCCTCCAGAAGATGAATTATTTCTAATCACATTTTATTTTCATCTTTAGAGCTGGATCCCAAAAGAGCCAGGTCGGTTTCAAACTGCTGGTGAGTTTGCAGCCCTGTCCAATGATTACCTAATGCATTTGTGTCATCTGCTTTCCTTGTTGTGTGAAAACACACTAAGGAAATGTGTAAGTGCACTGAATTGTTCCCAACTCTTTTATTCACCTTTCAGCATGCTAGTTCCTTCCCTTGGCATTGATATCATTATGCATTTGTCAAAGATAGATTGTCACTTTAGGGCCTCTATTATGTGCAAGAATTGGCAGCAAATTTTGCCACTGGGATTTGCTTATATCCTCTGTATGTTATTGTACTTCTTTGGCATTCAGTAAATTCCGTACACCCACTTCTTTGATGTTCATTCCAGCCCCTAAATGTGGAAACAATGACTGAAATTTTGGATCAAAGCATCCCGTTGATGGCAGGCAACACAGTTCTCTGCTAGTTCACTAAAACATAGAGTACCCCCCACCCCACCCCCCACACACAATCTAGACCAATAGTCCTCCAAGAACAGCCCTGGCTTCCCCAGTGCCAAGACACCAGAGGAAGTTAAAGAAAACAACTCCAAGGTTTTAAGAAAAAGAAAGAGTTTAAATAAGACAGCAAAACTGAAGCTCATGATCATTTTTAACCATAGAGAAAGCTAAGTACTGTTCAACTGGTCCGCCTGTGTGTCCCCCCACCGCCCCCCCCAACCCCCCCCCCCACACACACTGGTCTAGTCTAATCTAGCACTTCTACTGAGCCCGGCTTTTTTCAGGTTTGAGAAGGTCTCTAGATCTCATTTCTGTATAACGTCAGCTACACTAGATGGCTCAGATTTTTTGAAATAAATTTTGAAATAAAATAAAGGAATTATAAAAGTAATTGACAAAGAAAACCAGAACTACCAAAATTTCAGTGGGTTACTTTTGCAAACTAGAATTAGCTGTCTGGAACACATTTTCAGCGTTTGCTTTTGCTTTACTCCTGGGATGCCAGTGTAAATAATTACTTCATTCAATTTATTTCACAGGTCAGCTTTGACTCATAAAAGCATTAAAGCAGGTAACCCCCTAGGGATGTTGGGAAGACAGATGAGCAAATAGATATGAAACTGTTGTAAGCTCTTTGAGGGGGGGAAAAAAAGACACTTTATAAATCCAGGGTATTTTATGGTTATGTTTTCACTTCATTCCATTTGGTATCCAGAATGTGTTAGTTATAATTAATATACAATGTGGGGAACTATTATAAAAGTACCGTACTCCTTTTAAATATAGTGAAGAAGATAATTGTGTTTGGGGAATCTCATCCTGTATAAATTAGAAGAATTCCCAGTAGTGTGCTATAATTGAGAACTGGGCTGACTGCACCGAATGGAGAAGAGAGTCATCTTAGCATGGTAGCCGGTGCCCCATCAAAAGGCAGAGCGCCAAGGAGGTAACACGACAGCCCTTAAAATACCGGTTTCAGGTTGCCTAAATGGAAAGTTTTTATGGCCAGACATATGCAACAGTGACATCCAGCGGTTGTAGAGATAATTACAAGTGTGTCTCATTTTAAAACATAAAATGGTCCATATTATAACCAAATACTCTGTATTGTCAAATGTTGCCTGGCCACAGTGTAAGTCAGTAATTCAGGCTAGAATGCCGGTGCAGCTAAATTTACTGTTTATTCACAAAGCAGTTCCCAAAGTCTGTTGTTCCATTATTATTATTTTCTTACTTTTTAATTTTACTAAAATTATAGTGGGTCTACTCTCCAAGGGTCTCTCTGACCCTCCTAAGCACACCTAGATATTTTTGCAAGCATAAGTGAGACTTTGTGCTACTGCAAACCCAGCAAAAATGGAAGCTACGACTTGACTCCTCTGTTAAATACTTCAGGGAAAGCATGTGTGACCCTGAATATTTTCATTGTTGTAGAATTGCTCTAAGAAATTCATTAAGATTTTTTCCAAGTTGTTGACGAAGAAGAGAAAGAAGGAGAGAGAAGAGAATAAAAGGAATGGAAAATAAAGGAGAGAAGGGAAAAAGAAAGGAAGGAAGGGAGGGAGGGAGGGAGGGAGGGAAGGAAGAGGAAAGGAGAAAGAACAGGACTACCCGCTGATCTTTAATAAGTTTTGGTAACAGGTCCATTAATATGATAATATATCTAAAGAGGGAATTCAAAGAGCTATTAGCCTCCCCCAGATTTTTTCATTTTAAATTGCATTCTTTCAACTGTCAGGCAACTAACTAAGATAAATAACAACAACAATAATAATTTTCATTTTAAAAAATCCAAGAAGAGCCACTGCTGCTTGGAAGTACCTAGAACAGTGCCCCCCCCTTGTAAGAGGATGCTTAAAAAGCACCCCCTCTGCCATGTTGGGAAAGAACTCGACAGAAGCCTGTTGGGGTCACTTGAGCCTCTAAATTATTTATGTCCACAGCAATGCTGAGCACATCAGGTGACTGCTTACCAACTTCTCAGGCGGCATGCCTTCAGAGAAACCATCATCTTGTGGCAAGCTGTTTCTCAACCTTAGACTCCCTTACGTTGGGATTTTTCTCTTCAACTGCCTGCCTCTTTAAAGCCCTCAAGATGGGAAGAACTTAAAGGGGCCCTCTTTCACTTCTTCTTTGTCATCTACCCAACTCCAATGAGAAAATCAAGGCAGAACTCCATACAAAGTGCCAATTGCTCTTTAGCTAATCCACCCCCGTTGTGCCCAAATGGCGGAGAAGAAAGAACATCATAGAAACCGCGTTGCATTGAAGGAGCATGTGTGTGTGAAACCTGCGATGTGCATTAAGCAAAGATCGCTAGGACAGAGGGGTGGGGATGGTCTCTGCAAGGAAACTCTGGGAAATGATTCCCATTTGTGTCAGCGAGAGTTAGGGGAGATGCGTATTGAAACAGGGCAGGTAGCCAGGTCTGTTTGCTTTTCCAAGGCCTTTGAACTGCAAGCTGGCCTATCCCCGTTCTGAAGAAAAACAACGCCATGCTCCTATCACTGCTCTCACGGTACCTTCACTTGGAGATTCCCCGGCCCTGTTGCTTCTCCCAGAAACTTTCACAGCAGGGCTTTGGGGCGAATGCACTGGGAATGAATATGCCTAGGTCTCACCTCTCCTTGGAGTTGTGCAAGAATTTGGCCGGACCAGCTCTTATCTGGTGCACCCTGGAATCCCAGTTCGATGATTTCTCGAGTCAAGTCCGCGGTCCCTCCAGAGTGAAGGTAGAACTTCCCCGTAGCATGCGGGGCTTCCTGCACCAAGACTCCTTCAGCCACCGCATTACCAACTCCTGCCAGTCCGAGGAGCAAGAGGCTGGCATGAGGAATCAATTCCCTTCTTTTCTCCCTAAAGATAAAACCTGCCTCGCAAAGCTTTCTTCAGTGTTTCGGTACCAAAAAAAAAAAAAAAAAAAAAAAAAGCAGTTGCATGACATGCATACCCTTACCTCGCTTACAACTTTGGGTATAGTTTTACTGCAGTATATAATCTAATAATCCATTTAATTTCTTTAGAGAGATGTTTTATATATATACAGGTGGCATTTGGATGAAATCACATGCCATAAACCTGTCTGCTCCTATTCGGCTTCAGAATATAGAAGAAGGATCTGTTTTACAGACATTCCAGAATTTTTACATGGTCAATTGGCTGGTTTTGTATTCTGGAACATACCGGAGCGTCTGCAGGAAAATATATATATAAATTCTACAAAATGGTGGCAGGATTTCTGATTTACTGATAGTGCTGGTTTGAATTTTCACAAAAATATTTAGCCATAGGACAATGTATTAGGCGTATTCTTAAAGGTAAATAACTGCAGCCAATAAAAGTTCAGCCTATAAAGGGTCCCATCTTCTACTAGTTTTCTGCACCGAGAATTACTACCAGTATAATCATGGCTCCCTGCACACTAATATTTCCTCTGATACAGTATGATCAATGTTGTGGAAAAACATTTATTATATTTCTTCTAGCTACTTAAAGGCATTACTGAATTATGGGCATCGCAAAACGAATCCACTGTGCATTTTTTCTTTATGTGACGTTTTTACAATCTTCATTTTCTGCTTTGCAGCCACTGAGCTATAGAGATCCACACTTTGTCCCTCTTACAGCTGCCACTGGGACCATCCTCTCCCTTCTGCTGTATTACGTCTGAAATGCACTTCATATGATGACATTCCTTTTCATTCTGTGCCGGACTCTTATTAGAAAGGAAGAAGTTATGAAAGAAATTAAACAGTGTTGTTAATAGTAGTTCTTAATCTCCTTACTTAACAAAGGTTATGAAGTTTAGACTGAGAAAAGGACAAGGGGAGGAATTGGCATTTTACAGAATCATTCCAGAAGAGCCGATGGACTCGGAATGCGTGTGGGTTTTGCAGTTTTGACATTTAACAATTTTATTAACATCTTTGCTTATTATGCACCTTAATCCACAGGGTCTGCAGCTGGGAGAGAGTGTCCAGCTAACAGCCCGTGTCTCGGGCCCTGCCAGGGGATGAATCAATTAGCAAGAGAAGCAATGATGCAAATGCTCCGGGGTCACTTGGGATGCTGTTTGCCTTTTTGATAGAGAAAGCACGCCATAAATAACATCACACCTCAGGAAATCATTCCGGGAGGCCCAGATGCCGGCAGGGCTGCTGCCGGGGACGGAAGGAATCATTTGCTCATTGTGTGTATTTCCCCCATCTCAGTCAATGGAGGATTTGTAGTAAAATCAAAGTATTTAAAAGGAGGACAGTATGTGGTAACGGAGGCATGTTTCGTAATTTTTTTAGTACCAGAACCTGTGATTTATGACCCAGAGTTACAGCCAACTTTATTACAAAAATGACTTCACCCATAATAACCTTATTCAGGGCTCTCTGGAGAATGATGTAGTACCCAACAGCATTATAATCTAGCAAATATTCACAAACAATTCCCGCCCTGGTCTCCTTTCCCCCTCCCGCCTCCACCCCAGAGGCAGGTTTCCCCCTTCACCGGCTGGGAGAAGTTGCCTCCCCAGAAAGATTCTGTGCTCCTTCTGTGGGGATTTGCCTGGATCCGGGATTTATAATAAGCCCGGCACAGAAAGCTGCCTCCTGGGTCTTGGTCACACCTTCCCCAACCTTCTGCCCTGAGGAATAATGAGCAGAACACACCCACTCACTCTTCATTTCCTCCCCGCATAGAGCCTTCCTCGCTCCCTGCACCCCAGTCCACTCTTCCAGAGCTCTGATCCCCACCACCTGAGGTGGGCTCGATGCAGCTCCTCCCCGCCCCATTTAAATTGCTATGGTAACCACCAGCTGCACTAAAACCGCTGGAGCTGGGTGTCCAAGCAGGGTCCCCTGGGCGTGCCGGGATCTAGGAACTGGCCCTCCATCTTATTAAACTCTGGTGTCAGTTCCTAGCAATTGTTTTAAATTTACACCCTCAGAGTGGCTTAGTGGGATTACATGTCCATTTGCATTAAAACAGGTTTCTGTCATTAAACTGCCATACAATAAGCTTCCTCGGGACAAATTAATGAGCTCTAAATATCATCAAGTAGAAGTTCACTTCACCAAGAGGGCCACCAAGGGGGGGCAGAAGGAAGTGGCTGCTCAGAAATCTTAGCCCAGGAGAAATGTAAGTGCCAACTGAAGAAGGAGTCTTGTCCTGGTTCTTGGCTGTGAGATAAATGGTTCTGATTTAGGGCTGATCTGGGAGAGCTGGTGACATTCTCCCTGTTCACCAAAATCCCACACTTCACCATCTATTCCTTATTCCAAATATGCCTTTATCCTTGACCTTGGCTGCTGAAATTTGCGGATGGACCGCCAGCCCCATTACTCTGTGACGTGTCTCAGTCATTGTCTATCTGTCCTTGAGGAACCTGCGTGCATCCAAGTGGGCTGGGGACAACATGCACATGGCATGGCACCACCTGTAGCTGGACTGAAGGCTCCCAACTCTAAAATGCCTGGATGGTTGTTATGGGACGTTCCCCACCGTCCGTCAGGGACCGGGAACCCAGAGCACTAGTCCTGATAAGGAGCACCTTACTCTGGTCATCTAGAAGCAGAACAGCAACAGGGGACAGTTTTTAAGGCTGGACTGTCCCTGCTCACAAGCACTGCCAAGACTTGCCCTTACAAATAAAGATATGTGTCTAAGTAGACATTTTTCATCAAAAACAAGTAAATCAATCTCCAAACTTTCTTTTATGGAGAGGAACAAGACTGGCTGCTAGACAGACTTCCTGATCCACATAAGCTGTGATCTCATTTCTGTGCAGTCTTAACAGGGGACAGTAATGTATGATTGAGACACTGCTATATTTAGGAATGACAAGATGGGCATTATTAATAGCTTAATTGACATTAAGGCAATTACCCCTACCCTTATTACAGTTTGTAGAATTACACAGAAAATATTGGCTGAGGCCTTTTTCTCCCTAGAGCTACCCAAGGATACAGCATTTTATTTCATGCCAGATCCCAGCTTTGACATTAGATACTTAGCCATAGAATGATTCCAGTAAATCATTATAAATGCATTATAATAAAGATGTTATGAGCTATCAGATATTAACCCCCAACCCCTAAAGAGAGATAAATAGTCCAGTTGCATGATTCCCACTTTTGTTTCATAAGAAATAAGCTTTTGCAAAGAGCAACTGACTAATGAATTATAAAATGGTGTGTTGAGCTCAGATAATTAAACAATGCATTTTAGTGTCTAGTGCGGGATGAACACTAAATCATACACAAATAAAAAGGGAAAAACCTAACCCCCAAGCCTGACTCCTATTTTCAAATTACATTAGAGGTTGGTCTACAGTCCAGAAATGCTTCAACTCTTTTCTTATCTGGTTAGAAGGGCATATCAAGTGTAAGATCAAGACACGAGTAGGTAAACTAAACCAAGAGTGAGAACAAGAATTCTGGAGGTGCTAATTTCAGATCCTACAAGGTGATTTTAATGGAGATTTTACATGGCGATGACATTTGTTCCCAAAGTGTTTACTGGGGCAAAAGTCTGGAAGAGTCTTGAAGTTTCCAAGTTTCCTTATACTTTTATGTTTTGTCTGAGCTCATGGTAAAACATACTGGAGGTGTGTTAAAGACTGTGGTTTTGACCTTGCACCAGAAAACAAATGGGAGATGGGAGAGGTGAAGAGGTAGGTTGGTTTGGGTGCTCACCACTGTCCTCGGGTATCACCATCCCTGGCAGGGCTCCATCTAGTGGTCAACCTTGGATCAGCAAGAAGTTTTAGCCCCGGGGCGGGGGGGGGGCATGCGGGACTGGTTTGCTATTGGCTGCTGTTTCCGGCATGTCTTGAATTTGCCCCAAGATTTGAGGCTGCGCTTAAGCACGTCCTGAATATGTGTTTTAGTCTTCCAGCCTCTCAAAGGCGTGGTGACTGCCGCAAGGCAGTCTTCTGTTTCTTGGTCAAACAGCACGCTGCTGATGACCATGTGGCCAGAATTAGAGATGACCTTGGACTCCACGTGGGCAATGACCACCTGTGCTGATGCGGGGCTTCCCTGGAACACCAGGTACATCCTGTTGCACTTAGCCGTTCCTCTCCTGTGCTCCAGTCCAGCCAGACCACACGGCCCAGTCTTTCCTCTGTTTTCCAGGCAGCTCCAGCGTTGCCCACTGCAACTGACTTCACCTTTCCTCACCCAGAGCGTTGTGTGACCGTTCAGTGAGATCGGTTCTATAAAGATCTCTCTCTGTAAAGTATCTATTAGAGAGTAAGTCCACAATTAGATGCTGACTATCTTTATTCTAGTTATCTTGTATTTTCCGTCTCTCGTTTCTTCTCATTGTTCTGCCCTTCCATCTCAGGGTCCAGCACAGTACTTTGCTTAAGGCACCAGCTCCATACATGCTTGCTATCCTGAACAATACTGATAGTAACAAGTACTAGTAAGAGTTAACATTTTCTGACCACTTGATATGAGCCAGCCACTATGCTAAGTATCATCACCTCACTCAATTCTTTCAACAAGGCTGTGCGACAAGTACTATTTTCATTTTCGTTTTATGGGAAACTAAAGTCTAAAGACGTTATATAACTTGCTCAAGGTCACACAAGCTCATAAGTGGGCAACCAAGCTGTTAACCCAGAATCAGCCTAGATTCGGAGTCTCAGCTCTCTGCCACTGTGTTGGGCTGATTTTGTCACCTTTCTTCTCTTTTAGACTGGGCTCCGTCAAGGGATCAGTCATGAGTACGTATCCAACCTTAAATGGACGACCCTTAGGACTTTGAACTTGGACATTCCAGGAAGTCCAGAACCGCAGGCTACCTCCAGTTTACAGCTGCCCAAAAGTCACTTGTCTGAAAACTCCTGGGTCATTACATAAAACCATCCAAATAGACTTTACAATTGCGCACCCCATAAAGTTAATTTCACTTTGAGAGAATGTGTCTGAGGGAGGTGATGCACTCTGTTATGTATTCAGGTTGGTGGCTACAATAGATGGAGCTGTCCTGTCATCCTTGACATCCTGGCTTACTGGCAGCCTCGCTCCATCACGCTGTCACAGGCGAGGAATGGCCTCCCAGTCTTGGCTCACAGCAGTTATGCTTCCTAATGGCCCAAGCCTCACAAACCCCACACCTCCCTTAATTAAAGAAGTAAAGTAAGAGGAATATTTCAACCTTAGGGATGAATTATCTCAGTAATTTAAGACTGACATTTTATTGGATAAAAGGACACACATGGGTATTTACTAAAAATGCTGCCTTCAGGGCACGTGGGTGGCTCAGTTGGTTAGGCGACTGCCTTCGGCTCAGGTCATGATCCTGGAGTCCCTGGATCGAGTCGCGCATCGGGCTCCCTGCTTGGCAGGGAGTCTGCCTCACCCTCTGACCATCCCCCCTCTCATGTGCTCTCTCTCTCTCTCATTCTCTCTCTCTCAAATAAATAAATAAAATCTTTAAAAAAAAAATGCTGCCTTCACATACAAGGGTCTGTGGAAAAGACCCTGGTGTGAGGTGGTGAGGCGTTTGGGTGGCCAGAGGTAGGCACTTAGAAAAAGCAACCAGAGGGGCTAGGCGTGAGCTCTGTCACTGTAGAACACCGGTTGGCTATTTGTTCTACATTTGTCCTTCAGACACTGCAGCCAGACATTTGGGATTTTCCACAGCCTTGATTTCAAACCTGCTGACTCTGAGTGCTGTGGTGGACACTACTAATGTCACAGAGAGGCACCCTCTCATCTCAAGCATGAAGGCTGCATGGCTCAACTCATTTGCAGTTGGAGACGCCATCTGATCTGTCAGGTTGTTGTGAGTGGAAGAACTGTGTGGCACTTCCAGGCTGAAGCATTTATCAGTGGATGACGCTCCAGTGTTCTCCTCCTCTGCAGAAGTGATCTTGGAAGCACGTGCTGAGATGACAGAGTGCCCAATATCCCAGATTCCTGAATGACTTCGTGCGGCTGCATCCTCCACAGGCCCATGTTGGACATGGAGCTTCAGCAAGAAATAAACTTTTGTTGGATGAAGCCACTGATGTTTGGAGATTATTTATTACTATAACAAAACCCAGCCAATCCTGACTAATCCAGAAGTTGATGTTTTGTTCAGAAATATGGTCCTTCCTTCCAATTCATAAAGCCCTTTTATCCTTTTTCCAACAGCCTTATTCACTCATACCGTAGTTCATACATTTTTCTTCATCTTCTCAGATGCCTAAAATTGCCAAATGAGCCTGAACTGGTCAGAGTGGTGCTTCATCCTTCAACCATTGATAAATATTGGTACTATGAAATAAGTGGGCAAAGCAGAAGACAGGGTTGGCCTCTTGAAAATAACATGGCGCAGTGTGATAGTAAAAAGGAAGGAAAAAATAGAGGAAGGAAAAGAATGAGAGATAAGCAATAAAAAATAAAGAAATATAGAAATGACAAAGGAAGAAAAGTAGAGAAAAGAACACAGACGCTGAGCAAATTATTTCAAGTTAGCTATAGCCAATTGTTGGTAGCGGAGTTCCCCTCTGGAAGGCATGCCTCAGGTTATCTTGGATCCTCAGCACCAATACCTGTGCCTAGCACGCCAAGGTGCTCAAGAAATGTTGGTTGAAAGGCTAAGTCAAGGAATGAAAGAATCTTCATTTAATAATCCTGAAAACGCATATTACTTGAACTGGTCTATGACTATGAATGGGCACTCCATCACACACTGAAAGGCAGTGCAAAAAGTGAGAGGGAACTAGAAATAATTGAGTTTGAATAGCTCTTCGTAACCTTTAAACCTGAGTCCTTGAGAAGAGCAACTATGAGGTCAGAGCAATTATTCTTTGTCCTAGAAACGGGACATCACTGATGACTCAGAGCAGTCTGTTTAAAATAGTGTTTCAAATAAACTAGAAATGTCCTTGTTTTGTTTGCTTCTGACTGGGCTGAACAGAGGGTGCAATCAGCACAGAGGCATCCACGGCCTTACTGCAGTGGGAGGTGAAAGCAGGAGAATGAAATAAAATACGCTGAGTAATTTATTTCTGAAAAACTTCAAATGGGGCAAGGAGTAACTTTATACCACAGAAGAAGGAGCTGGGAGTCCTTCTACTGCCGAAACCAACTGGGGACCTCCAGCAGAATATTCACCTGGTCATGGGGTCATTCACTTTCCCCAAGATGTACCAAAGCACTGTGATGTGGCTGCCCACATTGGAGAATGCTCACAGCTAAGGTCAATAGGAACCAGTTCTAAGCATGTGGCAGGAAGTTAGCTTTCCTCTGGGGAAAAGTGTGCATCCAGGGTCTCTTGTCTTATTTGTATGTGTGTGCGCATGCTCACACACACTCCAGCAAAGTTCAGCTGTGAAGGACTTGTAATGAGAACAGAAGCCCAGAGTGAGCAGAAAGCTGATGTGTGGCTCGTGAAGGCGGGGGTCACTATAATGTGGAGTGGGCAGGAAGACACGAACCCGGGAGGAGGGCATCCTTGCAGATCCCATGGAAACCCAGCAGAGGTGTTGTTCTGTCCTGCCTTCAGTTTTAAAGAAAAAGATCTCAGGGTGCCTGGGTGGCTCAGTCATTAAGCGTCTGCCTTCGGCTCAGGTCATGATCCCACGGTCCTGCGACCGAGCCCCACGTCAGGCTCCCTGTTCCGCGGGAAGCCTGCTTCTCCCTCTCCCACTCCTCTGCTTGTGTTCCCTCTCTCGCTGTGTCTCTCTCTGTCAAATAAAAAAAAGAAAAAAGAAAAAAGAAAGAAAGAAAAAGATCTCTTGGCATGATCACCTCTGAGAGATGATCACACTCCCTACATCCCAATTCAAATTCATCAACTTCCACCGGTCATCTCAAGCTACATTTTCTTCCCATTTCTCATCAAAGGAACACACATTCTTCTGGTGTCCCTGGCTATACTCCTCAAAATCAGGATATTTTCCCTCTGACTTTACCCTTCTTCATTCAATCTCTTCCCCTTTAAAATGTTTTTTGGATTCCCTCTTTCCTTCTCCCTGCCTGGGCATCTATCTAGCTGGTCTAATTATAGATCGTTGCCTTCCTATAGGACATATAAGACCCAGACACAAATAATGAAATGCTATCCCATAATCCAAGGCAGAAATGATGAGTGTTATTGTAACAATGGCCCTAAGTGTTAGATTTCCCAGACAGTTCAGATTTCATGCAATTTTATTTTTTTCAATAAAGGCAATTTGTTAAATGCATATGTTGAAAGATGAAATTTTTGAATATTACCTGATTTTCTTCTCTAGCATGTCTTTTCCCCCTTTTGACCTCTCTCCTCCCCTATTCACGCCGCTGGACATGTCTCTGCTCTGTGACTCAAGGAAGGGATGAGAAGGCGTTAAACAGGAGAAGAATTCTCTTCCTGACGTGCCTATTTCAAAGCATAACTCCCAGGGGAAAGAAAGGTTTATTGTTAAGGCAGAGGTGAAAGAGTTGGGAGCAAACATGGATATAAGTGAGGCGCTGCCCCCTCACCTCTTACGGAAGAAAAGAACCTCGGGGTTGGTAGAGGGAGAGAAGCAGAGGAAACAGTGGGAACAGAGACGGTGGGGCCCTCCATCCACAAGAAAAGGAACTCATGTCCTGCTAGCTGGTTTTAGATGTGATAAAGTGGCAAAGCCCCCACAGCCATTGTAGGAACAGAGGTGGAGGGAGTGAAGATGGGTAAATTAGTATAACCACGTTGGAGGCTAACTTGGCAGCATTCAGTAAAATTGAAAATCTGGAGAAATTTTCACACATTTATATATGTAAAGAGACTGGTACAAACATGTTTATTGCCGCATTAGTTCCAATGGGGGGAAAAAGCATCCAACAAACTAAGTGCCCATTAATAGAAGAGGGAATAAATAAAATGTGGAATGGTGTCAACCACAGACCATTAGATTATTGTACAGCAATTAAGAGAAATGGGTAAAACAATAGAAATTACAGGGGAATTTAGACCTTAGAATCCAACTGTCTAACAAGCCTTAAGAGTTAAAATATAAGCGCCTCATTTTACAGATAAGAATGGGGGCCCGAAGGTTAAATGGTTTCTGAAAATCAGGCTGATGTTTATAGACTTCCAACCTGGCCTTTTGTCCATAAAGTCATCTGATAGCCCAAGCCACCTGGGATCGTTTTCAGTTTATTCCAGGAAGTAGAAAGTTGCCCCCTCTGATCTCCCCAGTACACTAGCACGGGAGGCAAGGGGCGGGGAGCGGCAGAAGAGGAAAGAGAAGAGATGTTGCCCTGCTCTTGAAATCACGGTCCAGTTGAAGAGCAGACTCATAGTAGGAAACCAGGAAAGTCAGTTCTCCTATTTCCCATATTCACAGCTAAGGTGCCTCCTAATCCTCTCGGGATCTCCATTATCTTACTGGCCCCACAAGGAGTTCAACTACAAGGAATTCTATTGACCCCTTACATTCGAAACATGGTCCTTGCAGCAAATCTACTTTTTGGCTATCAAAGCTAAGCTGTTGGATTTCACTGTTGAACTCCGTATCCATAAAATAACTTTTCACCTACAATTCCCAAATCTTTTGTCTTATACCTTAACATTTTCTGCTGGTTGGTCAAACCTAGAGACCACGTGTGACGCTTTTTTTCCCCACTATATTATTTCATTCTCAACACTCTTGTAAACTTGTGGGAAGACTCTTTGCCCTAAGCTTTTAAGATAAGCACCAAATAAAAATCTCAATACTAAATGGCAATCCAGGCTTTAAAAAAAAAAAAAAAGATCGGGAGCCCAATGTCAGTGAAGTGGCCGTGGCTTCATCTCTGTGACAGCCTGAGGCGGAAGTGGAAGTCAGCCCGGGCACCAGCGCTGCTCCCCCAGCCCGGGCTGGTCTGGCTGGTTGGATGCGAGTGGGGGGTAGGAACTCCATGCTAAGTCCTGACTGTGTCATCAACTTGGGCTGTCACACTGGAGGAAACTGTTCCTCCTCCAGGCTTCGTTTGCAAAGGAAGAAACATTTGTAAGGAGTGACAGTTCTCTGACAAGTACATCACGATCTAGAGGCCAACTGTTACAGTCGTCCAGGAAGCGAAAGGAGACTCAGCTTCTTCCTCAGCCACAAATGTATCATTCCCAGTGTTCCCACCTACACTGCAAGTGGCAAGATTTCCAAGTGTCCAAGCCAGGCCATCAGAAACACAGAAACTTGCAAGCAACTGGCTCAAATTCACTTTTCACTATTAAAGTAACACACTTTTTGTAATTATTAATGGTTTATTCGTGTGACCACCCATGAGTGAAGGGCATTTCCCTCTCCCACATCTTTAATGGAAATAATTAATGAGGTGTTAGAAATTAACAACAATTAACAGTGCATAGGAACAGGAGCAGAAGGTCAGAGACTCCAAAATGCGATGTTTAGCTTCTCGGGTGGAAACTTAACATTTCAAGGAGGGACATCCCAGGAGAATTTTTCCCGTGAAATATCTTGCCACTGTATTGACTTTTCAAATAGGGAAAAACATAAATGATGGTTCTACTAGTCTTATTTCTTAACAGTACAGATTTCTCTGACAGGCTACAAGAATTCCTAGACTTGGGGTGCCCCTCAGGCACACAGACAAATATTGCTGCAAAACACGGGCTATAATATGGTCCTTTTATAAGATGAAGCACGTTAATGGAAGGAAGTAACTACCTGGCGCTTCTAACAAGTTTATTCATTTTGCCAAGCAAGTAAAATAGTACGACAGATTACACCTTTGGCTTAATATTAATAATTATTGCCTGATACATAGAGCAGACCTCTAACTTAGCAATTGCATGACCATCTTAGATTGTATTAGATTCTAGTGGATTTCTGGAAGTAACTGGTACTTGGAGTGATGCATGAATATGTGTGTGTGTGTGTGTGTGTGTGTGTGTGTGTGTGTGTGTTTGTTTATAGGATTTCTGCAAGTATCATTTTTGTATCTAGGCAAATTAATAAATAAGTTGCCTTAACCTTATCTACCTGATAGCTAAGTGCCAAGGAATATTGCTTTGAGGTATTGTGTCTCCCATCCTCAGTCTATGCAATTTTTTTCCCATTTTCTAAAACACAACGGAAAGTCCTCAGGCCAAAGTCTTACATATATCTCAATGTTGAAAATAAAGTCAGAGAGAGTGAGTCAAGCTCAACAAATTGATGATCTCACCAAGGATATCCTACTAGATAACGGGCATGGGATATATATATTCTGCTTCCACCCACAAAATAATTACAATTATAATTACATTACCTGTAATTATAAACAAAATTAGTTATATTCCTGCGGTGCTTTAGAGCCTGCAAAGTACATTCACATACATTAATTATTTAACCTCATCAGTACCTTGTGAGGCGGGCATAGCAGAAAACCCGCAGAAAAATACCAAGGACTTCTCACGGGGCCCAGATCTGTTGTTTCCAGGAGGCCACTTCCTTCTTTCTCACTCATGATTATCTCACTCATGATTACTTCACTCATGATTATCTCCTTAAACAAAGCTTATGCAGGGGCGCCTGGGTGGCTCAGTCGTTAAGCGTCTGCCTTCGGCTCAGGTCATGATCCCAGGGTCTTGGGATCGAGCCCCGCATCAGGCTCCCTACTCGGCGGGAAGCCTGCTTCTCCCTCTCCCACTGCCCCTGCTTGTGTTCCCTCTCTTGCCATCTCTCTCTCTCTCTCTCTCTCTCTCTCTCTGTCAAATAAATAAATAAATAAATCTTAAAAAAAAAAAAAGACGAAGCTTGCACATAAAATGAGGAAAGAACCCAATGGATCCTTGGTCAAGCAACTTCTAAACCACCACAAATGGTTTTCAGAGAAGAAATGGGCCAGAATTTGTGGGAGGCAGGACCAGTCACAAGGACCTCAAGGCTCTGGTTTGGCCCAAGTCCACAAGCAGGATCGCTTGGCTTGCCATGAGCCTCAGTCCATGTTTTCATGGATAAGAGCCATTCAATGACAGACTTTGGGAGCTAGGATAGCAAACATCTCTGGTACATCTACGATGCGCACATTGCCGGGAATACAGAAAGCCCAAGATCTGTAGCAGCTTATGGCCAATAGGAAGAACTGTCATCATGACACCAAGCAGTTCAGCCCTTGCGTTTTCCAGGTTAGGAGCTCAAACGTACACTCCTCTGCCTGCCGTGCAAGGTTCTGCCCCACACCTGTTGAAATCCAGCCTGACACCTCTCTCGAGACTTCTTTCCCACTATGCCTTAATAGCCTCTCACCCTCGTGCCATCCCCCGCCCCAGTCAGGCCACTGTCTGGCCCTGGTCCTGGGTTCCTCATTTGCAGGGCTCTCGACCCTGCTCTTTCTTCATGTCCCAGCCCAGGTCACCTCCGTATAGAAGGGAAGGTAGATTTGGGCCCTTCCGTTGAGAACTGAATCTCCTTGGAGAAGGAATTTGTACTCAAATAACTAAAATAGAAGTTGTAAAGTGTTCAGGGCCCTGAAACAGTGTGGCTCACAGTGTGGACCTCAGACCAACCAGACTAGTAGCACCCAGGAACTTGCTAGCAATGTGAATTCTCGGACCCTACTCTGGACCTGTGGAATTAGGATCTCCAGGGTTGGGCCCAGCAATTAGAGTTTTAACAAGCTCTCCAGGTAAATCTGATGTCCATTAAAGTTTGAGAAAGCCTCTCTTAAGAGAGAACACTTTTAGACAAAGTCAGAAGATGGAGTAATGTACATCCTTTAAAGACAGACAGGATTCAGGTACCTGGAGAGGGGTGGTGGGCATTCCTAAGGTAAGGACAGTGGGAGCAGTGGCCTGATCCAGAGCATGGTCTGGGAGCAGCAAGGACTTCTATATGGCCAGCACCTAGGATGACCAGAGAGAGCTGTTGGCAGGCAATTTCCAATAATAAGAGTAATGATAACAGTTAGCATTTATGGAGTCCTTATGTGCCATTGTAGATTTCTCAATGCTTTATTCACAGGAATTCTCTCATTCTATGCTTACAACAACCCTACTGAGTAGAAAGTGATCTCCAGTTACACGTGAGGAAATGCAGGCTTGGGAAAAGTAACTAAACCACCTCAGTCCCACAGCTTGGGTTTGAATTTTCATAAAAATGAGGATACAGGTTGAGTTTTGAGGTGGGAAGCATCCAAGATCACAACTTGACCTTAGGGCTATTTGGGAGCCATATGGAGACAGTCAACTCACAAACAGATCAGCAGCAAGGAGACCAGCTGGGTGGCCGTGATTCAGGAGAGAGAGGAAGGAGCCCGAGGACTGGATTTGGGGCAGGGGGAAAGAAAAGGAAGGGGCAGATACGAGGAGCAGGCCTTGACAAGGGACGAGATGGAAGGAGCCAAGGGGAGGCTGGAGTCATTAACCAAAGAGGAGAACAACAGTAACCACAAACACATCACCCTCTTCTTCATATTGGATTTTATTACCAAATACTTATATGCCAGATAATGTCCTAAGAATTTTACACAGATCAGGTGATTTCATTTTTACAACAATCTTAAGAGATAGTATTATTCTTTCTAATTTACAGATGAGGAAACTGAGGCACAGGGAGTTTGAGTAGCTCACCCAGGACCACACAGGATAGCCAGCCCTTCTTGTTCTCCTCTTCCCACAAAACCGCACTGGCATCTTCTCAGTCATGGGGATATTTGCTTCTCAAAGGAATTCATAGTTTTCTTCCAAACTTGGAAGCGAACAGAATGTAGCCGATTAAAGCAGCAGGTTAATTAATCCAGTAGTTCTCAACCTTCTCCATGCATAAGAATCACCTGCAGAGCTTTCCAAACGCTCCAGGGCTGGGGATCCATGCCCGGAGGTCCCAAGCCAATTGGTCCGGGTCGAGGCCAGTGCAGTGGGTGTGGTTTGTGTGTAGCTTCAAGCTCTCCTGTGTGTTTAATGTGCATGCAGCACTGAGACTGTGGAATTAACTAGTTGACAAGCATGTATTGCTTATGTCCTAATGGTACCTGCTGTGCTCCACGCAGTGGTAGACCCCAAGGGAGGTCAAGACGCTGCGCCAGGCCTCAGAGTTAATATCTTCCCAGATCTGCATAAGACGAAGGAAAAAGATGGAAAACAATACTGGGGAGCGGAGCAGAGGTGGTGAATTCAGCCAGTGCCCCAGAATTAATCCTTGGAGCCTGCTAGGAGAATCAGGGAGGACTCAAGAAGGACAGTGTTTATACTAAATAAAACAGATAAGGAAACCATCAGAGATTGCTGTGCAAAAGTTATGTGTCCCCTTCAGAGGTCAACTGGCATAGACCAATTTGTCATGTTCTGCCTCCTTTCTCCACAAGAGGAGCTCTGAATGGTTTACGTATCCAGACCTGGGTCAGGCCCTGGCGCCTATACTGCTGATGGTGGGGCACGTCTTTTTCTTTTTTCTTGGCCAGTGGGAAAAGAAGGAAAACATTCAGCAGCTGCTAAATCCCAGTGTCTTTATTTGAACTTCCCTGGACCAGGCAAGTTAGTGGTATTTATGGCTTGAAAGAATTTCCATCTGTAAGTTTATCTTCTTGTTAAAAATCAGCCATCCCCCCTACCCAAAACAACCAAAGACAATAAATCAAGGCTTAAGTAAAAAGCAAAGACTTGTCTTTACAAATAGGAATCCCTCTGTTTAATAACATACTATTTTTATTTTAGTATCGGGCATCATAGGAAGTTAAGTGATGGGCTGGTGGGGGTGAGCTTCCCTGCAAGGACACAGAAGGTACAGAAATGAGACAGATGCTGTCCAAGCTAAGGGAGGAAGAGCAGGGCTAACATTTCCCTGTGAATTCCAGTGCTTCATCCAGGCTTTCTTTACCTCTCCCAAACGACGCACACTGTTGCTGTTGTTATTCTTAACTAATTCTGCCAACTCATGACTATCCTTTCCAACCTGGTTCCTTTCTCTTTCACAGAAACTATGGTGTCAAAACAAGCAAGTCTCCTTTCTGAAGTTCTACCACCGTCACGGAGGGAATGGCAGCAGAGTTCAGTGGCAGCCAACTGGTGCAATAAATTACTACTATCCTATCAAAATGTAAAAGAGATACTATTTCATGCCCACGGACCCCAAAATCTCCTCTCCCAAGAGGACTCTGGGCACCTCTTGTCCACACCTGGGCTCAAGTACAGTATCAGTCGTGGGCCTGACTGGCACTCCTGGCATTTTTTTTTTCTTTTGGAGAAATGTGGGAGGATTGTTCACTTCTTCAGAATGTCATTTAAAATGCATATAATCGGGGCGCCTGGGTGGCTCAGTCGTTAAGCATCTGATTTCAGCTCAGGTCATGATCCCAGGGTCCTGGGATCAAGCCCTGCATCGGTCGCCCTGCTCCGCGGGAAGCCTGCTTCTCCCTCTCCCACTCCCCCTTGCTTGCGTTCCCTCTCTCGCTGTCTCTCTCTCTCTCTGTGTGTCAAATAAATAAATAATTTTTAAAATCTTTTAAAAAATGCATATAATCTTTGGGATTTGGGTTCCACATCCTAAGCCCCTTTCTATTATTTATTCCCCATGATACAGCAAGTTTTCTGATAATATGTAATAGTAATAATGCACATACAATGTAGAATTTAAAACCTACAAATCATGTTCATGGAAATTTATTCTCAAATACAATCTCACTTGGGCAGATTGGCCCTTAACCGACCTTCCAGAATTAGAAGTAGCTGCCTTTCCTAGGAGCGCTCTTGGAGTTGTCTGTGGTGTAGGGTAGGGTGAAAAGTTGGGAGGAAAGAAACAAGCCATCATCAGCAAAAGTTTCTTCCAAAGGAAGCCAAGCATTCACTCAGGATTTCTTTCGTTCATAAAGGGAAAGGCACAATGCTTGGGTTCTCCCAAGCTCAAAGGGCAACTATAGGATTCTTTTCCCCCTGACAAAGTCTGCGCTCCTCCTCCCCCTTTCTTTGAGAAATTTAAAAGACACAAAAAGGTGGCTCAGTCAGTTAAATGTCTGCCTTTGGCTCAGGTCATGATCCCAGGGTCCTGGGCGCGAGTCCCGCATTGGGCTCCCTGCTCAGTGGGGAGTTTGCTTCTCCCTCTGCCCTACTCCCCCGCTCGTGATCTCTCTCTCACTCTCTCTCTCAAATAAATAAATAAAATCTTTTTTTAAAAAAAGACACATAAACTTAAACTCTTACATTCATACTTTCCAGAGTTAAGAACTGTTAACATCTGATATTTTCCTCCAGTTTTCGTTTTTTTAAGAAATAACGTTTCAGATTCCAAATTCCATCCCCTTCAACCTCAACCAGTTCGCTGCCCCCACACCCAAGGGAAACTGCTTTCATGAGTTGCGCATGGATCCTTCCAGGCTATCAAAAATATACATGTTTTATACACTTACACATGCAGCAAGCAAAATATAGTATCACTTTCTATATGTATTTTGTATTTAAATAAATGACATTCTTTATATTTTCTGCAATTTGCTTTTTTTCCTATTTAACATTAGGTTTTTGGCGATCGATCTGTGTTGAAATATGTAGATCTAGTTAATTAATCCCTTTTCGTTATGTGTATATCCCATTTTTAATCCACTATTGAGGGATATTTAGGTTCTTTCCAGTTTTTCACTATTTTCAACAATGCTGCGACAAACATTCTTATACATGTCCCTTTGTACACACATACGAGGGTCTTCAAAGGAAATACACTCAGTAGTAGAATCTATGGGTCTATGGTATGCACAGTTTCTCTTTTACTTATGTGCTGCCAACGACTCGCAAAGTTGAGTCATTGATTCATATTCTGATACATACATACTGATTTGCATTCCCACCAGCAGGAGGTGATGGGACTATTTCCTCCACATGCTGGCCAATATGTGATACTATTGGACATTTAACTTTTTTTCCAATTTGATGGTTTAAAAATAATGGCTAAACTAGCCTGGTGATGGGTATTGAGGAGGGCACGTTCTGCATGGAGCACTGGGTGTTATGAACAAACAATGAATCATGGAACACTGCACCAAAAACTAATGATGTAATATATGGTGATTAACATAACAATAAAAAATTAAAAAAAAATAAAATAATGGCTAAATATTGGTTTTATTTCTCATTTCCATGACTATTTGTAAGCTTAACTATCTTCACAGGTTAATTGTCAATAAGAGTTTTCTTTTATCATATCCTTTGCTTATTTTTCTTTAGATTATTTGATTTTTATTACCAGTTTGTAAGGATCCTGCATGTTCCATGCATAGTAATCTTTTGCATGTTATATAGATCACAAATAAATCTTACTTTTTTAAATTGATAATATATTCGTAGGGTAAGGTACAAGAGTACACAATGAAAATCTCTCTTGGGGCGCCTGGGTGGCTCCATCATTAAGCGTCTGCCTTTGGCTCAGGTCATGATCCTAGGATCCTGGGATTGAGCCCCGCGTCGCTTCTCCCTCTCCCACTCCCCCTGCTCGTGTTCCCTCTCTTGCTGTCTCTCCCTCTGTCAAACAAATAAATAAAAAATCTTAAAAAAAAAAAATCTCTCTCTCTCTCTTATCTATTCTCCCCTCTCCCATTCAGTTTGCCTTCTTGGAGAAAACCAATGTGCTAGTGTTCCTTCCAAAAGTCCTATGCATATGCAAAAAATAGTTTATATGTTCCTCTGTAGTAACATTAGTTCTGCATCTTGCTTTTGTCACTTAAAGATCATTCTCTATTAGTTTATACTTCTTTTCTTCCCTTGTTGGTACTGCAGAGTCTTCCTTTGTATTGATGGATCAAGATTTATTTAACCAGTTTCCTACTGAATGACATTTAGATTACTTTGAATTTTTTTTTAAAGATTTTATTTATTTATTTGACAGAGAGAGACACCGCGAGAGCAGGAACACAAGCAGGGGGAGTGGGAGAGGGAGAAGCTGGCTCCCCACTGAGCAGGGAGCCCGATGCGGGGTTCGATCCCAGGACCCTGGGACCATGACCTGAGCTGAAGGCAGACAGATGCTTAATGACTGAGCCACCCAGGCGCCCCTAGGTTACTTTGAATTTTTTTGTTACTGAAAAATTTTTTGGGCTCAATTACTTTTTTATACATGTATTATTTCATACACGTACAAATGCCTATAGGATAAATCCTCAGGGGTGGAAATGCCAGTTAAAACTAAGTGTTTTCCCTAAAATCAAAAACACAAGAAACAACAGATGTTGGCAAGGATGTTGAGAAAAAGGAACCCTCCTGCACTCTTCATGGAAATACAAACTGGTGCGGTCACTGTAAAAAAACAGTATGGAGTTTCCTCAAAAAGTTAAAAATAGAACTACCCTATGATCCAGCAATCACACTACTAAGTATTTACCCAAAGAATACAGAAACACTAATTCGGAGGGATACTTGCATCCTTATGTTTATAGCAGCATTATTTACAATGGTCAAGACATGGAAGCAGCCCAGGCGTCCATTGATTGGTGAATAGATAAAGAAGTGATATAGATGAATGGAATATTATTCAGCCATAAAAAAGAAAGGAATCTTACCATTTGCAACAACATGGATGAAGCTAGAGTATAATGCTAAGTGAAATAAGTCAGTCAGAGAAAGACAAATACCAAATGATTTCATTCGTGTGGAGTTTAAGAAACAAAACAGACGAGCAAAAGGGAAAGAGAGAGGGAGGGAGAAACCAAGAAATAGACTCTTAACTATGAAGAACAAACTGACGACTTCCAGAGGGGAACTGGGTGGGGGGGGTGGGTCAAAGTGGTGATGAGGATTAAGGAGCGCACTTGCTGTGATGAGCACTGGGCGTTGTATGGAAGTGTTGAATCACTGTATTGTACACCTGAAACTCATTTAACACTGTATGTTAGTTGACTGGAATTTAAATAAAAACTTTTTTTAAAGTGCCACTCTGTTCACTCAATTATATTTAAATTTTGTTTACAATGGGTTTTGTTTGTTTGTTGCCAAATAAGAGTTAAATTTTGCTATAGTCAAATTTAGTACCTTTTCCCCTATAGTGTATTTTTTTTTATCCTGGTAAAGAAAGTCTCCCCCACTTCAAGGATATGTTTTTTTTTTTTCCCCCACATAGGTTTAGAATTATGTGATTTATACTTCAGGCACTTAATCCATTTAGAATTTATATTTGTGCATGGAATAAAATAGGAATCTTATTTTATTTTTTCCCATCAGGTGGCTCCATCTACTCCTTCAATGATTAGTAATGTAATCTCTGACACAAACTAAATTTTAGCATAGCATGGCTCTGTTTTCAGGCTGTCTTGTTTGATTAATCTACTTATCTGACCTACTCTAATATCACACTATTTTAATGACTATAGTTTTGTAATATGTCAGGCCATTGTTAGGACAAATTTTTTTCAAATGTTTTAATGTGCAATAAAATCAGGCCCTCATAGGTCTAAACAATAATAAACTTTGGTTTTGGAGGAAAATGACATTTTACAGGCTGTTGAAACTGAGGTGGGAGTCCACGTTGTGCCCAAAGATAAAATTTCAAAGCCATATTTACTGTGTTTGGAAAGTTTCATATAGTTCTTTTGCAAGCACAGTACTTCCACAATGTCTCTGAGATCACAATGGATTTTGCCTCTCTTCCCCCATCCCTATCCACGTGTGTGGGCAGAGAGAAAAGGAGACAGAAAGTTCATGAGTCCACGGGGTTGATGAGGGTAAACATACAAATCTTTGGTTTAGAGATTAAGAATAAGAGACCCCAGAAGTGGGAGGAGGTCAAGCCACAAGTCATAGAACCCTTGTTATTTGCTGTGCTGCCAACTACTCAATTTGGTAGATTTCAGTGCCTCAAAGAGCCAATAGCTGACTGCTCATGATTAATTCATCAGACACCTACTGCTTGACCAGTCTGGAAATGGTGGGAGGGATGGCAGTAGTGAATGTACTGATCAGCAATCAAGTGAGAAAGGACTGTTCTTGCTACAGGGAAAGAACATGTAGAGCTCCAGAAATAGACTTGTCTCATTTCCTCAAGGCTGGTTAAGGGAACAACTTCTGCTCTGCTTCCATGTGAATACCACTCCACAAATGCTAACTCTGCTTTCCTTCCTGCAAGGCTTTGAAGACTTCTGCACATCTTCCTAAGGCTGTCTGAATAATGTGTTCATGGCAAAGCATATATAGACCCAGACTCAAAGAAAATACACTCAAGAAAAATTAATTCAGGGCACAGCAAAGCATTTGAAATGTAGTTTTTCTATATTGTGTGGAGAGAAAGATCTGGTTGAGTTTTCTAGTCTCTGATTTAGTGAAGCCCAAAAGATAATAGGCAATTTCAGAGCCAAGGTGGGTAAAGGGGATGTCCTCTCTTTGGAGAATGAAAAAGAAGAGTGAAAGTAGAAAAATCAACTAATATTATATTCTATACATGATATAGAGCAAAGAGCAAGTGATTTACTGCCATAGAGAAATGAGACTTTTATTTGGGAATAAGACAAATGAATCGGACTCTTTCAATCATCCAACAAATATTCCTCCCTACGAATACTGAGAAATCCATAGTGCACAAGACATCCATGTGCCATCTTTCATGGTATTTCCATTCTAGACCAGGGCAAAGAACAAGTCAAAATTAAATGGCAAGCCGTAATGACCGGCATGAAGGAAACAAAGGTCTGAGCTAGAGGCCAAATACAGGAGACCCATGTTCCATAGGGGGTCAAGGAAGGTTTATCTGAGGAGAACACTTATGTTGAGACATGAGGGAGGCAAAGGAGCTCGCTAAGCAAAGACCAAGGAGAAGAAATTCCTGGCAGGCGCACAGGTCCTGAAATGGGCAGAAACTTGGCATAGTCAAGTTGCTGAAAGGGAAACAGCAAGACAGAGTGGTGAAGCCTGCAGAGAGAGCAGCTGTGGGAGAGGTGATCGGAAACAGGCCCTGGCGAGGTGATGCAGAGCCTTGTGGACAAGGGTAACTCATTCACATTTTTATCCTAAAGCCAGCAGAAAGCCTTGGGCAGTGCTTAAGCACGAAAGTGACCAATCTGATTTACATGTTCCAAAAATCTACCTGCTCTATGGAAAACGGATGAGAGGGCAGATGTTTAAGTAAGAAGAGAGGGTAGACTAAGGTGGGAAAGTGAAGAGGCAGAAAAGTGGACTGCTTCACTGTGGAAGTGCACTCAACAAGGCTTTCTGGCAGACCGTATTGAGAGGGTGAGGAACAGGACAGAATCCCAAATGACTTAGGTTCTTCCTTTGAGTAGCTGGGCGGATGAAAGTGCCTTTTATCAATACGGCCATACAGGAAAGACTGGGTGAGGGAGGGCATAAATTGGAAATGGAAATTAAGTGTTCCATTTGGACAAGTTAAATTGGCACGTATATGACTTTGAAACTCAGAGGAGAGGCTTGGGCTGGAGATAAAAATTTGGGAATTTCCAGCATTTAAAGATACTGAACGTGGGAAGAAAGAAGATCATCTAAGGAGAGGATGTGGCGATGCATAAGAAGGGCCAGATTCAAAGTCTGAGAAGCATCAATATTCAAGGTGAAGAAAAAAACTGAAGCTCATACAATGGCCCATGAAAGAGGAGGAGAAACAGCGGAGCGTGCTGTTCTGGAAATCAAAAGAGGAGAGCAGGTCGAGAAGGGTGGAGGGATTAAGGAGAACATGCCTGGGATTCTAGCTCTTAGCAGCCAGTCTCTCAGAAGGCACCTGCTCCCCCTGGTGACCTCTGCACCAGAAGTTCAGGGATTTATAGTTCAAAAGGATTTGTTGGCCAAAGGACTATTGCTGTCCATCTGGGGGTTAATGGTTTTGACGCAAACTCTGATAGGGCCCATCATGGGAGATCAGGAACGCGTACCTCAACCCTACATCACTGTACCAGCTCCTTGCTGGCTGCCATAACTCCTGACTTCCTAGTTCTGGTATTATATGCTAGTTCGAGATTATATTTTGAAATACTGATCAAAAATGGCATCACATTTTTCAGGAAAATTTACCTTCATTTTTAAGATTTAAAATGTTCATACACTCTGGGTATTTTTATTTCTGTGCATCTCATAAGAACTAAGATAAATGTTCTAGAATGTTCCAATTTGTAGTATGGTTTGTAGTAGGAAGAAATCGGAACAACCTAAATGTCCACTCATAGGGGTGTGGTATATATTAAAGTATGACCTAGCAATACAGTTGAATTGCTATGTAGCCATTGGGAAAAAATAATGTATTCTTTCTAAATGTGCTGACATGGAAAGGAGACCATGATATATCGTGCTGCTGCACGCACTTTCCTCTCCTTGCCTTCTAGCAGAACCCCAGTTTTGTTCTGGTCTTCACCCGCACCCCAAGGCAGCCCATGTCACTCAGGCTTTAGCCAATCTATGCATTCACCTAGAAACTCTAAATGTGAAGATCCTCTTTGAATCCATTCTCAACTCTGTAGTCAAAGAGATTTTTAAAAACCTAATCAATGTTACCTTCTTCTCATCACCCTTGGAACAAAGACCAAAATCTGTACAAAAGTCTATGAGGCCTTATATGATCCGACCATTGAGCGACCACCCATCATCACTCTCCTCCTTATTCTCTGGTCCCCAGCCACACTGGCTTTCTTCCTGTTCCTTGGATCACAGTGTTTCTTCCTGCCCACAGGAGCTCTGAATATGATGTTCTCTCTGCCATGATCCTTCAGATAGCTCAAGTGTTACCTTCTCAGGGAAACCTTACTGACCATTCAAGCTGGATTAGATCCATCCATTTTTAAGCTCAAAAGCACTGTGTACCTTTCCCTCTTAGCCCTTATGATGTATATTCATGCATTCACAGGGTGATTATTTGATAAATAGCTATCTCCCTCCCTCAACTCTAAAACCTTTGAGAGGACTGTGCCTGTCTTGCTCCAGATTTTATCAGTATCACCATTCATAGTACCTGGGCATAGTAGGTGCTCCACAAATGTCTATCAAATGAATGAATCTGGAACACACATAGTAAGGCTCTACTGATAATCATTCGGTCAAACTGAGTTAGAGATGGAGATTTAAATTTGTTCTGTTAATTTCCATCAAATCAACTAATGTGACTTTAAGATTTAAACAAAATATACTCCTCCTTCTTCCATCCAATCCATCAGTAAATCCCATCAACTCTACCTCCAAAACACATCCCAATTTCCACCGCTCCTTCCCATCTCCACCACCACCACCCTTCCTCCCTTTCACTGGCTTCTCCCATTCTCATGTTTAGAATATCCTCCATGGCTTGACTTTCTGTTCTTCTCCCTCTTTTAGAAACACCCTGCCCCATAACCCAGGAGTTGAGTTATGGTTAATTCTTGTTTTCCCTTTGGCCTAACAGCCAACCTGTCATCTTGGCCTTCTGAGTCTCCTCTGTAACATTTCTTAGATTCAACAGTTTTCCATTCCCCTTCCAGGCCCTCTCTGTTTTTACCTACAATCACACAAACTCTTCCTACTCTTGCAAATATCTCTTTCAGTTCCAAAAGCTCAGAATCAGAAGAGTAGAATCAGAAGTATCCCTTGAGGTAACCTGTTCAACCCTCCTCATTTTTTTAGATGAGGAACTGAATCCCCTGAGTTAAGCAGTTGCTTTAGAGATCTTAGCAGCTCTCCCTTTACACTGTCTTTTTCTTTGTCTCCAAATGTTCTTCCCAGCTTGTCTCTCATTCCCACACAGCTGTTGTGTCTTCCTCAAGGTAGAAATAATCCCAACCTTCTCCTACTCAAAAAACTTTAGGGGCTTCTAATGCTTCAGCGAAACTAAGAAGTCTACTCACTGTTCCAGAATACACTGCTCACAGATTTAAGCTCAAACTCCTCAGCCTGGCACCTGGCACTCAGGTTTTCCAAGTGGATACCTCTCCTGTTAGTCTCAAGGAACAGAAGGGGAATCCACAGAAGCTAGATATTGAAAGACAAGTTTCACATCAACATGAAGAAGAGTTTTCTAATTATTAGAATTGTTCTCCAATGGCATGGGTTCTCTTGGGAGAAGGTGAGTTTCCTCTGAGTGAGATTCGGTGTTCAAAATAGGCTAGACATACAATAAACATTGAAAAGAGGGCTCCTGTCATGAAGATGAGCAGGGCAAGTAGGTGAGATTACACCAAATTAATTACAACTCGGCTCTAACACCCAGAATCCTCCCCACATTAACATATCCCATGGTTCCTTTTTGCATGCACACCCCCAAACAAACTGAACTTCTAGCTATTCTCCATATGGCCCCATACTTTCCAATCCTTCTATGCCTTTGTTTATGCTGTTCTTGCTGCGTGAAATGTTTCTTCCAACCATCTCCATGAAACAGATTTAAATGTCACCTCTTCTATGACACCTTTGAAGATATTTCCAGTTAAGTCTATCTGTCTGTCTCTCTCTCTCTCTTCCTTTGCATAGATCATATAATTATTTTCTCCAAGGTGGATCAGAAGGAATGTTAATGGACATCTGGTCCAAATACCTATGATTCTCTTCCCTTGCTACCTTCTCTTCCAGGGATTCCTGCACACCATTGCTAGATAAAGCCACATATTCTTCCTTCCACTGCATTTTTTTTCTGTATTAAGAACCTCCAGTACCCCTGCCTTAAATCTGTGCCTCTCAGCCCTGCAGTGGAAGGTTTCCATAAGTAGTGACCACATCTGACTTTGCAAGCAAAGAAGTTCCTCCCCTTTGGTCAGATGAGCCCCATTTGCACCCCATCCATGTTTCTTGGCCCTTTTTCCCTGTGTGCTCAGGCCATTCTCTTAAATCCCAAATGCTTTCCCTTTTCTTCTGTGCTAGGAAATGTGTTATACTTCCCTCCAGAAAGACTGTCTTAACTAAGGGGGCTGCTTTTTTTTTTTTTTTTTTTTTTTTGCTTTAAATTTCCTGATTACTTAGCCATACAGAAATCAAACATCTGGCTTTATACTGACAGCGAATTGTTTTCTAGATGTCGTACTGACATCTCCTCTCTCCACTGGGAACACGACCCACCTCATCTTTCCTTTGCCCACTCCCACCCGCCCAGTGTATCAAATACACAGGAGACAAGGAACACTTGTTGATGTTCACTAAACAAGTTATATGTTGCCAGCAGCCATTTATCAAACAATAGCCCAAACTATATTTTGTGCTGAGAAGCAGAGCCAGATAAAGAATTAAAAAAAAAAAAGAAAAAAAGAAAAGAAAAAAAGGTGTATTGGAAAGGAGAGACCAAGAGGAGAAACTGAATACCAGCAGTGAAACAAAGAGGTAATAAACCCTTAACAGTTTCCTAAAAGAGCAGGCATGATTGCTTTAATTGAAGCAGAAAGACACGAACACCGGAGATGTGCTCATTTAACACCAGGAAGATGAATTGGAAAAGCCGCCCCAACTATTTTTTTCTCTGAGTGATGTATTATGTGATGAAAACCTTGTAATATGTTATAGTTGTACCTTTGACATAGGATTTAACCCATTGGTGCAGTGTCTGGATTTCTTGGTTTGCCTCTGTCTGCCTTTGGCTATTAGAAAGGAGACTGAACTGATAGTGAAAACGGAGCTTTGTAAGGGTTTGATGTTCAGGGTGAAGTCTTTCTGCAGATTTATGCTGAGAATTTACAGTAGCTTAAGAAGAATTGCAAAACCAAAGAGTACAATATGAAAGGTATTCCTTAGAGACAGATCACTCTGAAGTCTGGCTGCAAGTGGTCTTCGTGCTTACACTTCCAGGCCAAAGGATGGCAGATGAATATGTTGCTAGAAATTGGAGATGTGGCATTTCACTCTCAGATGTTTCCAGAAAGGCAACGTTTACTGCAGGAAAATCTCCAGAACAGAACCAAGCTACCTTGTAGACTTTCACCCTGGCCCAGGCCCAGTGCCTAACTGGGCCATCAGAGAAAAGAAGCTTCTGCATAGCCTCAGTGAGTTCAGGTCAGGAGTGGAAAAACAGATCCTCAGATCCTCTCTCCATGCCCATTGTGTCCCGTTAACCCAGAGAACCCATGGGCATGCTCTTCAAAAGCAATTAGCATTGCTGACAAAGCTACCCACTTATACCTTACTCTCTTTCACTATAAAAGTATTTTTTAAAAATTTAGCAGAGTGCATGGTTTCTTCCCTTCAGTGCTTTGCTGCTAGCTCATTAAAAAAAAAAAAAGTGTATTATGACCTCTAAATGTTTTTCTGCCGTGCTTGCATACAGCCAGCCCAGCTACATCTCATATTTGGCAAGTTTAATGAGTTTCCTTTCCTATCTCTCTTTTCCATCATTAAGATAATTCTTGAAACATTTAAGTAAGAGTGGACTCAGCCCAATACTCATAAACCTCCCTTTCCTCTGCCTTCTGGGTCAGGCTGACACAGTCTTGGGTAACCACTCTGGCCGGATCCTGTTAGCTTGTTGAACACCCATCTAATGGTAGTATGGTCTATGGTTACATAGTATGTTACAGTATGGTTACATAGTTATGGTTATATATGGTTATAAGTATGGTAACATAGACCATACTTCCTCCAGCTTACTGATGATTATGACACGTGGGGGAGCATAAAAAACCAGGGTACAACAGAAGTAGAGCATACACTCTGCTTCCTTTCAACCCATCTTGCCCAAGCCATAATCCTAGATGCAGACTAACTGGGAAATATTTCCTGACTGCTACCCTAGTCTCCAAAATATGTTACTATTCTTTTGCTGAGTTTGGAATAAATGCCTCCTTGCATTTGCTAGGCCTTTGAAATTCATCTGTGGCCATTAGCCTTAGCATTCTCTTTTGAGAATGACACAATCCCATTACCGAGTCCATACCCCGATTTCATCCTCACGTGATTCCAGTCTCCTCCTTCCCCTGGTCTCCTTGCTCCGGGTTGCAGTCCGAGAAGGAACACAGAGCAGATTTTAAATGCCAGGGTATTTCTGTTCTGTGGCCACTTTCCCCAGCCATTTGGCAAATGCATAGCCTGTCTTTCCCTCTAGGATTGTTCCTCTATAGGAATGTATACGGATTAAATAATAATATACCTCACCATCAGGCTTGGGGAGGTGTGGTAGGACCCAAAGTACCTGACTCAGGCTTTCCCGTGAGTCTGAGGAATGAATCTAGAGAGTTCTGTTATTCTTTAACAGATGTCTTTGAAAGGAAGAAGACAGAGAGAGAGAGAGCAGATGTTCTGGGTTCACCTAACAAAGTTGATCTTTGAGTCAGGTGTGAAGCCAGACGGACCCACAGCAGAGCAGGCAGACATGACATAACAACTCAACCTAAAACTTTCACCCCAAGAATTGACAAACTGGGTGTTTCCTTTCTTAGACTTTCACTTTGAGGTGGGTGTTCCAACAGCATGTGGGACCCTACAACTCATACCAGGAATCGACTCTGTGTTTAAAGTTAGGAGCTCCACCGAAGAAGAAGAGAAGATCACCGATGCCAGGTTACAATATTCTACCAGTCTAGCGTGAACTCCTCAAGAATACTTTAGATTTTTGATCCACTTTGGATTGAAATGACAAGCCTTAAACCGCCAGAGATTTCACTGAAGGAAAAGCAAGTTAGCTTATTTAAAACCTTTTCTTATTAACACCAATAACAATTAATTACAAACATTTATTCTGATTTATGGACACCTGCTTAGCATCAACATCACAGACCCACCCCACCAATTATTCAGTGATACAATGGCACATTCATTTTGCTTAGAGGAGTCAAGACTTTTCTAATTTCCTGTGTAGCCACCTTCAGCTCTGTGTATATCTTCCTAGTTTAAATTACCACCAGGCCTCAGACACATTTGCCTGGTTTTGAAAGCAGCGGGAGGTGCTTTTTGAAGTTTCTGAAACACGTACACATGCGTACATGCATACGTGTGCTTGCATGCACACAGAGGTCACTCAGTCCACCAGTACGATGATAAGATCCCTTTTGTGCCAAAGTTTTCCAAGGACTTAATATCACTCAGATGTATAAAACTTCTGTTTTATCCCCTTATTTTCACGATCGATCACAATTAGAAGTGCTTCTTATTTATAACACTGTTTTTGCAACAACAAAGAAACGTGGGATAAGTGATGACCAAAATGACTTTAGAAGTCAGCGTAGGACATTATTTTCTGCTATTAGCCCTTCCCAATGTCAAGTGCAAATTTAAATTAACAACACTTCCCTTATTGGAATGACTTCAGCACTTTTGCTGCCTTCCATTGATTTCTATTTACTTTGGCAGCCACAGGCAAGAAGAACATATTTCTGTGCCTGATGAAGCAACCAAGACTTCATGAGGGGATATAGATGCAAATGTCACAATGAAATGTTGCTGCGAGGTTATTCTAAGAATTAACATAATACAGGAGGAACACTATTTATGTAGTGTTCCTGGAGGCCTTAACTTCCTGTTAGTGTTGTGTTAGAGCAGTCTCCAGCTGTATTTCTCATATTAACAACTGGTCTATAGTACTTTAACCTAGCAGTAAATATGATGTCAAAGCCATTTTAAAACTAAACAGCCTACCTGCAAATATGTCATATGCCAGATATTCCCAACCAGGGGTAACCTTGACCCCATGTCAGCTCCTGAGGAAGAAGCGGATGCTTCCTCCATGCCACTGAAGTTACTGTGGGCGACTGGGGTCTATAAAGGGTTGTTCTTCATTATAAATACCAATAATAAATATTTCTAAGGCCCAAGGTCGCTTCAGGAGGCATAAAAACCTACAGAAGGACCAAAATAAGCTTTGGATTCATTGTCCAGGTTTTTTTCTTTTTCTTTTAAACTCTTAGCCTCGGGTTTCTTAGAGTTGAAAACCAGTGGTATCAAAACAACCAAGAGATACTCCCTCTCCTTGTTCTCTTTCCCACCGTATCACCTGCAATAAAAATCCAATCACACGATGGCATATTCAATTCATCTACCAAAGGTAATGAGGCAGAAACGTGAATCACCACACTGTTCTTGAACCCTGTCTTCCCCAGCCTGGCATTTCAAACATTTGCCAACAGTGAGTGGCTCCACTGGCTTTATCAAGAATATAGAAATAAATAAAGTTAAGCTAAATGTTTTAAAAGTGAGACCAACCGGGGCGCCTGGGTGGCTCAGTTGGTTAAGCGACTGCCTTCGTCTCAGGTCATGATCCTGGAGTCCCGGGATCGAATCCCACATCGGGCTCCCCGCTCACCGGGGACTCTGCTTCTCCCTCTGACCCTCCCCCCTCTCATGCTCTCTCTCATTCTCTCTCTCAAATAAATAAATAAAATCTTAAAAAAAAAAAGTGAGATCAACCAGAGACGACTAGAGAAGACATTTTTCTCACTATGCTTTTAAATGAAAAAAGACTCTGTGGATCCCATGTCAACCTCAATCCGGGCTTCTAGGACCTGCCGGTGACACCAGGAAGCGGCCCTGGTGCGAGTCGAGAGTGCCCAGGGGACGCACCGGAGCCCCGAGGAAAGGCGGCCGGGAAGAGGGGCCTGTCCAGAAGGCCAGTCAGCGGCCGCTCAGCCAGAGTGCGACAACTACCACTCCCTCCGGCGCGGGGTGGGGCAGGCGTCGACTCCCTTAACGGCCCCAGACAGTCAAAACTTCTGTTTTCTGTCTTCTCACGATTACCGGGAGAGCAGGCGGGTAAGTCGAAGCAGCTGTGCGGCCACGTGCACATTCCCCGCGAGGTGCTGCCCCTGCAGATCCCACCGGCGCAGGCACCCACCACCACCCCGGACCTGGGCCACGTCCATTTCTCGGGGGCATTCTGGGGAGATGCCACCGCTCGGCAACTCTGCGTTACTTTTGAATGATGCTACTACCTACTTACTCTTCACTTCTAGGGAACACTGGCTAATGAGACTCAGAAAAAAATTCACCGTCCCCTAAGGAAGTGAGAAATTCCCGACGAGAAAGTTCCTACAGCAGGAACTTCTCAGGGCCTCTCCCGCCGTTTGGACACACAAATGCAGCAGCAGGGTAGCCTGAGCAACTGCACTGGTAGTCTGTCCACGGTCATTGTGCGGTCACGGCCATCCTCGGACTCACCTTTACTCACGCTTAGCCATTCCACAAACCTGTGCTGACTCCTCCGTGCCCCGTGCTGGGAGCAATTCTGACGGGTTCTAGCGCTCATTCGGCTTCGAAGTCGAGGGACGGTGCATCACTGTGAAGTGCGGTGAGTGCCAGGAAATGAAAACAAAAACTGTGTTTACGGTGACTACGGTGCTTCTCAGACCATGCACACAGAGCCCACCTCCCCTTGGTGAGGCCAGCTTTAAAGGGGGCAAAGAGGACTCTTGAACCACTCTGGCTATAAAGGAATATCTCGGATGCCAGGCCCAGATTTGATCTCTATCTTAATCTCTGAAAGTTTTCCAGGTTACAAAAATAAACTTAAATGGGAATTTCTGCCATCTCAGACTATGAGCAGAGACTGGATTTTGTTGGGTCCTGCATCCAGTGACCATATCTTTATAAGTTATGTTTCTAAAACGTATCGGGAGATAGTAGCTGGGGATTTAAAAATGCATTTATCCGGGGGCGCCTGGGTGGCTCAGATGGTTAGGCAACTGCCTTCGGCTCAGGTCATGATCCTGGAGTCCCACATCGGGCTCCCTGCTCAGGAGCAGGGAGTCTGCTTCTCCCTCTGACCCTCTTCCCTCTCGTGCTCTCCCTCATTCTCTCTCTCTCTCAAATAAATAAATAAAATCTTAAAAAAAAAATAAAAATAAAAATGCATTTATCCATTAATGGATGCAGTAATGATTAGTGTTATTTGTTCGGCAATGAGTTATTTAAGCCTCACCGTGTACCAGGCACAGTCTTAACATGTGAAAGCCTTATTGGAACCCTCTAAGAGAGGTGCTGTTACTTCCATTTACAGATGAGGAAACTAAGTATTGAGAGGCTAAGTGACTTCCACAAGGTTACACAGCAGCTGGGAGGAGCAGATTTCACGGTATCCCTTCTAAGCTGTCTGGATATCTGCCAGGGAAGCTCTCTGAGAATGAGTCTGAACAGCCCATCCTCAAACCCAACGCTCCCCCCTCCTTTGCTGCCCACTGGAAGTGTTCTCCCTTGGACCCTGTGTCTGCGAAAACACCTGCTCAGTGCCAGGAGAAATAGATCTTCAATGCTGGCACCTGCAGGATCCTGCTGCCAGGGATGGAAGAGACAAAGTAGGTTCAGCCCTGTGGTTCCTTGACCCTAGACTTTTGGGAAGATAATTTTACACCAAAAGAATCTCAGAGAAAACAAAGTCTAATAATAAAAGCTTTCAGAGATGCTAGGCAGAACCTTCCACCCAACATCTGCAAGAGCTTGTGCTGCATGGCTGGGGGATTGGACAGACAGAGCAGACAGGAGGGAGAAGGGGCAGCTGGGCTCATACCGATCTCGTATGTGCCCTCCCTGCACCAAAGGGCCCAGAGGTTTTGACCAGGAAGGGCAAGCATTGGTTTCTTTCCCCAAAATCTAGATATAGTGTGTAACCTTGCCCATGTCAGTGTCACAGCGTCATCAGTCGAATTCCAAGCATTTCATAGAGAAACACCCCAGCACACAGGCAGGTGGCATTTGGAATCTTGCGCCACACAAAATCAAAAACCTGCAGGTAACAGAACAGAAGGAATCAACATGCAGGCCGAAACTATTTTCAAAAAGCCACAGAGGGTGAGTTCCCCAACACTGGGAGAATTCAAGCATCACTTGGCCCCGGATGTTATAAAGGGAATTCAGATATCTAGGCGGTTCAGCTAGATCAATGGTATCCAAATGTAGACATTTACCAAGAGGTCCTAGAGAATTCTGAAAAAATACACCCGGCCTGGCTCAATGCCATATGGTCGAATTCATTAGGACTGGAATGGGACCTAAGGAGTCTGTAATTTTCACAAAAGTTGCAGTTACTCTGGTGCCCGCCGGCCCCAGCCCAGGACTGGGAGTCTCTGGACGGGACAACTTCTGTGGCTCCTTGGAACTGGAGAGGCTGCGATTTCTTCCCGAGACGATGTGGTGAGACCCACCACGTATTTCAGGTAGAAAAATGCTGGTGGAGATTGCTTGCCATTGGGGAATGATTTTTACCCCACACAATGCAGTGGTTTGCATATTTGCTGACGTTTCCCCCCGAAAGCATGCAGGAGTGAATCATTATTGAAACAATTTACTTTCAGTTAGTGCATGAATGCCTTCCCATGATGCTCTGATGCTTTGTTTGTCCTCCTATAAAAATTATTTATGATCCAAGTGTGATCTTTTAAATCAGAATACTTATTCCTGAAATCAAAGCTCTAGCATGCTAATGCAAGTAGAAACCTTGATAATTTTTCAAAGCCATGTTGAATATTCAAAAGCTGGAACTGAAGGAAAGGAGTTAACATTAATTAATATTTGAAGCAGTAAAATAAAAGCAACAGTGAAGCTAATTTTGCAGGACAATTAATCATGAGTCTTGCTAATTACACATGGGATTTTGCAAATGATTTTTTTCTCAGGTAGCAAAGTAAAAATGATAATCCGCTACCCATCAAAATCATTGGCTTCTCACCAATGTCCCCAGCAAGAGCAATTAGTGGGAACAGCAGAGCCCTAGTAATTGCATGTCAAGAGTGGAGAATGTGAGAATTTTAATTGCTCTAAATAAAGACCACTTGCTCATATGTACACCTGATTGTCCAAAACAACTCTGCAAGCCGGAGCAAGTATGCCACCACCAGGTGCCCACATAAAAATAACTCTGCGGGAGCAGTACGTTCCCAGCAACCCGTGTAGTTGCTCGAAGAAAACATCAATATGCCTTCACATTCTGAACTGCAGTGTCATCACTTGAATATAAGAACTACAAAACAACAACAACAACAACACCCACTTGGGAAAACGTGCCTATTCTTTATATTTGCCAAATATTTATTGCTGACATTTTTTTTGAGGAACTTTAACTATCTACAAGCTGCCAAGGGCTTCAAATTTACTGAATTTTAGGATCGCCAATAAAATGTTTTTAACAAGACATCTCAAGAGGGCATAAAATTAAAAATTACCATATTCATGAGTGTAAGCCTCTAAGATTGCAATGCTATAAACTGGATGTTGATAATTTGCTTGTGGCTTTCTTAATTAAAAACTGGTAATTAGAAATTCAAGTACGATTTTTATACTTCATCTTCTACACTTTCCATGCTACTGTTACTTTTCAGTTTAATATATGTACACATGGATGCACACAATTGCAAATGATCAATAATATTTAACTGTGTGTCTAAAACCTAAATGATGATGGATACATTTAAATATTGCTTTCCAAGAGATTATTATTCCAATGGCCATGTCATGGCTGAAACATTTAGTTTAAACAAGACAGCTACCATTTCTTGCTCTTCCAAACATGCATCATTTACTCTCATTTTTAAGTCGAATTGCTGAATTGCCTTCCAAGTATTCCTGGTACCTATTGTCTGCATGCCTAACCTTGCATCTTTTAAGTACACCATATTGAGGTGCTAAAGCACCACGCACTTCCTGCTATTAGCTTTGTCGGCTGGACATTAAGCTTGGAGCAGTAACCTTAGCTTACCACCGTATCTTCTTTGCATGTCCAAAATTGTGCATATGGTTTACTACACCAGAACTATTTAAAAGCAACAGGGGAGGGCCGCTTCCTTCACTGAATTACCAGCAGATCACAGGTGTGTATCTGGCTCCCGGAGGTGATTCAGGTAATAACACTAGGATGGTGATTTAAATGGTTAGAAGCTTTTCCAGGGAAGGCAGTCCTCATCGTCCTATCATTTTGTAGATATTGCTCACAAATGGCAAATTATTTACCCAGCCTCTTTAAGCAATTGCTTTTGATTTTTATTATGTTTTAAAACGGAAACCTTTGAAGATGGGTGCTTTCCTGTCAAGGCATAACCATGATGCCACCTTGAATTAGAAGTCCTTCTTCGGGTCATTTTTCATATATACCCATCTCATGAGACCTTAATCCAACCTCCACTTTTCTTCTTCAAACATCAATTTGGGACCCAAAAAGGATCTAAGTCAGAACAATCATTATTTACTTAGAAGCATTTTACCAAGACACAAAGAACATGCTGCTCACTTTCGCAGGAGAATTTTTCAGAGGGTCTAAAATGAAATGACAAAGAAAGCCGCGAGCCGTGAGTGAAACAAAGCTTACTGGGTAAGAGAGCCTGATGGCTATGTCTCAGGTGGCTATGTCTCAGGTGGCTCTAAAAAGTCTGATGCAAATTATAAGACGATTTTGATCTGTAAAAATGCATCATTTTTACAGATCAAAATTACAAGTACATACTATTATTCTAAATTTCTAAAGAGCACAAGGAGTGAAGTGCGGAATTCTCCAAGTTTCTTCCCTGGGCTGTTACAGTTCTTTGAGCAGTGTTTAGAATGCTCACATGTACATTTTATTTCCTGGGTTGTCTGGCATTAACATCAGGGGATTGCTAAAGTGCTATTTATATTGCTACTCATTACTGGGCAAGAGAAGGACAAGGAAGCTTTTTGATCAAAATGTGTCATTTCCCAACATTAAATGTTTATAAAAGGGTGTTACAGTAATAAGGGGTTAGGTGTGCCAGAAGTTTCCAAATCAAGGGCCAAACCACTTCGGAGTCAAGTTGCCGTAAGTATTCCTAGACTCTAGCTACCCATTAAGGCAACAGAGTAGAGCTTGGCTTGAACTTTGCCCCACAAAACTCCCAGGACCTTCTGTGGTTTTTCTTGACTATAGCATCTGCAGACATATTGGTAATTTTTAACACCATGCTTGACTTCCATTGTAGCCAAGCAGATCTATTATACTGGACCTTTCACAGAGTTCATGGTGCCACATCAATTAAATGAGGCAGAGAGAGACAGTGAGCAGACTTCCTATCACCCATCATTTGAGAAGAGATGTGCAGTAAAAGAATACATTTTCTGCACCCATATCAGTTTAGCATCAAATTAAAAATGTATATACAAGCAACACAAAGAAAGGGAAAGGAGAACAACAACAAAAAATGATGAAGCTGAACATTCCGGGATGGGTCACTAATATTCTTGGGCTTCAGTTGCCTCCTTTGGTTTTAGACCAGATCAGAGGTTCTTAATCTGGATCGCCTAGATCCCCCAGGGGATCCACTAATGGGCTTGATGATACCCATGAAACCCTGAAATCCCAGACCAAATGTTGTGTGTCTGTGCCTATACATATTTTCGGGGTTCAGCTTCATAGCTTTTAGGATATTCTCAAAAAAGATCATAATCCAGATAAAAACTACCAATAAATGGTCACTCGGGCCTCTTGAGGTTCTGGTTTTCTATAGCAAGGGATTATCTGATAATCCTGTTTCTAAATGCAGCTGCTCCAAAAAGGCTCTCTCAAGTCCAAAGCAGCCCAGAGCTCAGGACCTTGTTTTAATTGTATAATTTCATATCACTGCCTTCCCTGTGGTCTGCATCCATCTGGAAGTTTGAGATCCCTCAGCAAATATCTGACAAGGCTTCACTTTAGTCTTGGGGGTCTAATGCTCCTTCAATGACGCAGCCCTTAACTGAGCTGTATTAATAGCCAGGAAAGAAGGGAAGGGAGATAAGCACTCTCCTCCATTGCTGGCCAGAGCCCCTTGAACATCTTGATGGCCTGAGTAGTAACAAATCTTGTGAATCTCTAATACCTACCGGGTAGTGAGCTGGCTGAAGTTAGCTACACTGTTACTGTAACAACATTGCAAGTTTTGTTTGTCTAATTGGTTGTTGGAAATGAACTCTTTCTGTGGCCTCCACACTGGGCATCTTGCTATGTGCTTTCTGTGTTCTTAAGGTTTCTTCCGCTTGTGTGTCACAGACTTCGCAAGGACTGCTAAAACCCACACGACCTGTGTCCATTGTTCAAAAATAAAGGGAGGGGCACCTGGGTGGCTCAGTCGGTTAAGCGACTGCCTTCGGCTCAGGTCATGATCTCAAGGTCCTGGGATCGAGCCCCGCATCGGGCTCCCTGCTTCGTGGGAAGCCTGCTTCTCCCTCTCCCTCTCCCCCTGCTTGTGTTCCCTCTGTTGCTGTGTCTCTCTCTGTCAAATAAATAAATAAAATCTTTAAAAAGACCAAACAAACAAAAATAAAGGGAAAGGAAATTCAAGAAGCTGAAAAAGACTGATCAAGTTTGTGGATGGACGGGCAGCAGGGGTTTGCTGGAACGAACCCTTCAAACACATGAAATGAAAGCACACACCACAGATTATTCAAAAATAATTAAAGGGCTCTAAGGATGTTTGCTCTGATATGACAGAAGTAGAATTTGAAGGGGAATCAAGGCAGCCAGAGAGAAGCAGGTAATAAACACACACACACACACACACACACACACACACACACACACACACACACTAAAACACCTGGATTCTCAAATGGTAGGTTCTCATCCTTGAAATGTAAACATGGAAGTGTCCCTCTCTTGAACTGTAAATGAGAGAGGGGTGACCTAAATGGCCCTCTTCAGCATTACCAACCTGGGAGTAAATCGCTAAAGACAATAAAGAAGGCATTACTCTTGAGTATGAAAGATGAGGGAATAGGCCATGGGCAGATGGTAAAATGAGACGTTACGGCAGGAGGACAGGAACAGGAAGTTATGGCAGCATGGGGGCAGAGTGGTCTTCCCACCTCTCATGCTGTGCTCTTGCAACGACCTGGCTAGTCGGGGCGGGCCATGATCACTACGTGATTTGGTACTCAACAAGAACTTAGGTATTGCCAGGAAGAATTGCCATCTAGTATATGGATTAGTAGACCCAGCACGGAAGGAGACACAAAATGGTATCTTCTCGTGCAAGACTTTGCCTGCTGACCTGAAGAAAATAAAGCTATCAGGCTTTTATTGAAATAGTTGGTCTCCAAGATAAGTTTCCAACAAAGAGAGTTCACTGTGTGTACTAAGGCAAAGGCAGCCCCTCTGCAAGCTGAGGCATGGTGGGTCAGTGAGCGACCCCAGGGAGCAGGGGTAGGCCCTCCCCACTAGAACTGAGAAGTGCCTCGGGCCACCCACAAGGCAGGTCTGGCAGCGCTCAGGCCTGTGCTGCCCACCGCTCTCTCTTCCCTCCAACCAGATGATTTCCCAAGGGCCATGAGCAAAAGCCCAGTTGCCTTTAGAGTCACCAGGCCCTGCATTTAAAGGAAAACACTGTGTTTGTTCATAACTCCAGAGAATGATGAAGGGGAGAGAGAAGAGAGAAACAGCAAAGTTAGAGCTGTTTGGACAAAGGAGGGAGAACCCTGATGATCCAACCTTCTTTGCCTCTTCATTTCCAAAAGGTATCATCTTCACAATCAAGAAACCCCTTCCTTATGCAGTAAAGCAGGTCAGCCTGAGCCCAGTCATCATCTTTCCGGGCCATTATTCACTCCCCTTCATTCTGCCCCTTGAACAAAACATGCATGCCTTCTCCTTTCCTATGTCAACTTGTCCTTTTTGGGAGCTCTCATGTCAGAAACAGCTGTTTCATGTTTCCACCCATATTTCTGTTTCTCTTCTCCTTGACCTTTTTAAACAAGCTGTTGGCCTGTGTTCAAATGGGGAGCACTTAGAAGGCATAGCGAGAGGAGAAGCGCCACGGTGCTCTGGGCACCGAGAAGAGGTGGCCAAAAAACCGTGCTTCCCCCCGCCCCGGGTGGGGGGGTCTGCCGACACCCACAGAGGTCTTGGCTCCAAAAAGAGCCTGACCATCATTGCTACACAGATTTGAAGGTCAGGATTGAATACACTCTCTTCCCCCTCACAAACTGTAAAACTGGTCGAGATTCCTTAGCAATGTTATGTGTAATTCTTCATTAGGAATATGGAACAAAAAGGCAAATAATTCTCTGATATAAAAGATACATTTTCTTTTTCCTTTTTGATTTTCTAGATATTGGATTACATTTGCATATGTTCTTGCATACCACTTCACTCTGCCAAAGAGCAGCTAGTCAGAGCTTTCTTTTTTTTTTTTTTTTAAGATTTTATTTATTTATTCAACAGAGAGAGACCCAGCGAGAGAGGGAACACAAGCAGGGGAAAGACTTCACTGACCAGGGGCGCCTGGGTGGCTCAGTCGTTAAGCGTCTGCCTTCGGCTCAGGTCATGATCTCAGGGTCCTGGGATCGAGCCCTGCACCGGGCTCCCTGTTCAGCAGGAAGCCTGCTTCTCCCTCTCCCACTCCCCCTGCTTGTGTTCCCTCTCTCGCTGGGTCTCTCTCTGTCAAATAAATAAATAAAATCTTAAAAAAAAAAAAAAAGAAACCACTTGGTAACTTGATTGTGGTGGTATTCACATGATCCACGCATTTGTCAAAACTGATAGACAGTAGGCCATGTAATGGATGTTCCTGATGTAAATCAAAAATTAATTTTAAAAGCATGGGTTCTAAATCAGAAAAAGAACTGGTTTTTATGTTAACAGTCTGTCTATTTAGAGAAAGACACAAAAGTAGAGACAGGTGAGTGATGTGTGCAGTTTGCCCCTGCCATCAGGCGGGTCCTCCAACTCTCCTCGCAACACCACCAAACTGGACGAAGAAATCATGATTACAGAAACAGGGTTTATTTTTTATGTTCATGGCTTCCTCTGAGGAAGTCAGGGTCTCCCGGGTTCCTTAGGTCCCGGGGCTCTGCAGCACCCACCCTGCCACCCAGGCTCGGAGAAGAGAACCATCCATTTGGAACCCCAGTGGGCAGACACGTCACTGCCCTCATGACCCTCCACTTCTCCTGTCCACCGAGGACGTGAGGGACCCTGAGCCTCTCGCCGCCTGTCCCAGCTGCTGTCTGCTCTCTGTGTCCTTGTTTCCCCAAGCCCCGCTGTTCGTGAAGCCAGCAGCTCCCCCATACTCTTCCACACAGGTGGAAAAACATATTTCAGTCATCCTGATATTCATGATTATTTGTAATAAAGCATAAGGAGTTCATACAAAGCATTGACAGTGCAGTCTTTTATTTGTATTTCTTTGTTCGTTTATACTTTATCTACTACCAAAAAAAAAAAAAAAAAAGGAGGGGTGGCTTTAGTTCAATTTCATTAAATAAATAAATATTTATTGAGTTCCTACTATGTGCTAGGCACTGGGGATATGGGAGGAAACCATGGTCCCTGATGCAGGCCCCACAGTCTAATGAGGACAGATGAGAGAAAAGATGGCTGTAATGGCTGTAACACACTGCAGGAGGGGCCAGGCAGAGGCACATGCCGGCTGCTCGGGAACTTCAGAGGAGGGGTGTATACGTATAGGTCTGGGCATCAAGGAGCCTTCAGAGAACTGGATCTTGAAACATGAGCTGGAGTTAACCAAGCAGAGAGCAGTGAAAAAGGGTACAGAAAATGCTGAAATTGTTCAACATGGCTGGAACATTATGTGGTACTAACAAATGGGAGAGAGGTTGCTGAAGAAGGCAAAAACTAGATCAGAAAAGCCCTAACGCCCTCTCAGGAGTTTATCCAGCAAGCAGGTGCTCGGCAAGGTCTAAATGAAAAAGGTCTCTCTGGCAGCACCACGGGGGATGGGTTTGGCTGAGGCTGTCCTGGAGGCTTGCAGACCGGGAAACACATTTCTGCAGCATTCCAGGGAAGAAGAAGTGAGTGGCTGGGTCCAGACAGAAGTTAGGGAGACGAAGGAGAGACAGTCAAAGTGCTTTTGAAGTGAATTGTACACTAAGTGCTGAACAGAGCCCAGATGAAGCACGGCCCCTTTTCCTGGACTTCTGATCTAAATACAGAAGTAATTATTACATAGAGAGTTCCCACCTTCTCATGGCTCACACTGTTCAACTGTTTCATTCATTCAGTGTTGGTAATAAACATGTGTGTTCACTGATGGCTATCCACTCATTTGAAGATTTCTAAGGCAGCAATTAGTATTTAGCAGTTAAAAATGTGAACTCTAGAGTCATACAAATCTCACTCTGGATACTTTTTTAAATGTGTATTTCCTAAATTATCATAAAGTTGACCTTTTGGCATATATTTCTATGAACTTGAATACATGTATAGATATGTGTAACCACCATCACAATCAGGAGACAGGACAATTCCATCACCCTAAAAAACTCTTGTGCTGTCCTGCCCTACCTGTAACCCCAGGCAACCTTCGATTTTGTTTCACTCTATCACTATAGCTTTATTTCCTCGAGAATGTTATATAAATGGAATTATAAACATGCAGCCTTTGGAGACTGGCTTCTTTCATTCAGCATACTGCCTCTGAGATTCATCCATCTTGCCACATCTATCAGTAAGTCCATTCCTTCACAGTGCTGAGTACTACTCCATTATGTGGTTGTGCCACACTTTGCCCATTTCCTGTTTGAGGGCTGTCTGGGTTGTCTCCAGTTTGGGGTGATTATGCATGGAGGTGGGTTTTGTGTGAACCTAACTTTCCATTCTTTAGAGTAAATATCCAGGAATGGGATTCCTGGGTTACACAATTAATGTGTTAACTTTAAGAACCTTCTGAATTCCCACCAGCCACGTAGGACAGAATTAGTTACTCTCCATTCTCTCCAGAACTTGATGTTGCCAGATTCTTTTCTTAGTCCCATGGAAAGGTGTACTTATTTAACCCAGTTCCAAAGATTTCCTCCTATGTTTTTTCTGAGAGTTTTATAATTTTAGGTTTTATACTTAGATCTATTACTCATTTAGACTTGGGTTCTTTATTGAGGTTGTGGATGTCCAATTGTTTCATCATTTGTTGAAAAGACTATCCTTTCTCCATTTAATTACCTTTCGATTTGTCAGAAATCACTTGCTCATGTATGAGTGGGTCTATCTCTGAACCTGCATTCTGTTCCATTGTTTTGTGTGTCTGCCCCAGTCTTAATTACTGTGGTTTGAGAGTAAGTCTTCAACTTGGCTAGCAGGATTACTCCAAATGTATTTATTTTCTAAAACCTTTTTAGCTTTCCTACCTCTTTTGCCTTTCTGCATATTTTTAAATTGCTTATTGATATCTATATTATTCTTGCCAGAATTTCAATTGGAAGTGCATTGTGTCTATAGATCACTTTGGAGAGAATTATCATCCTATGTTGAGGCTTCCAACCCATAAACATCATATGTCTCTCCATTTATTTAGATCTTCTTTTATTTTTATTATCAGCATTTAACAATTTTCAGCATATGGATCCTGCACGTATTTTGCTAGACTTACATCATTTTTGTGCTGTTGTAAATGGTGTTGTTTTTTAAATTTCTATTTCTAATTGCTCATTATTAAGATAGAGAAATAGAATTGATTTTTATATGTTAACTTTGTAGCCTTCAACCTTGCCAAACTCACTCATTAGTTCTTGGAGTTATCTGTAGATTTCTTGGGATTTTATACATGAACAAACATGCTGTCCTTGAATAGGGGCAGTTTTATTTCTTCCTTCCCAATCTGCATGCTTTTTATTTTTTTCTTGCTTTATTACACTAGCTAGGACCTCCACAATGTTTAATAAGAGTGGTGTGAGTGAACGTGAGTGAACATCCTTGCCTTTTCCCCAATCTTACAGACAAAGCATTCTGTCTTTCATGATTAAATATGTTAGCTGTAGGGTTTATGTACACACACACACACACACACACACACATACACACACACACACAGATAGATGCCCTCCATTATGCTGAGAAAGTTTCCTTCTATTTCTAGTTTGCTCAGAATTTTTGTATGAATTCAGGTTGAATTTTGTCACATGCTTTTTCTGCACCATTTTATGTGACCATGTGGTATTCCTTCTTTAAACTGTTAATATGGTGAGTTATATTAGTTAATTTTGAATATTGTCTCTGCCTTACATCTCTAGATAATTCCCACTCGGTCACAGCTTACTATCCTTTTTACATGTTGCTGGATTCATTTTGTTAATTTTTAACTGAGCATTTTTGTGTCTATGTTCGTGAGGAGTATTGGCCCGTAGTGAGGTTTTTTGGACTGTATTTATCTGACTTTGGTATCTTGGTAATACTGGTCTTATAAAATAACTTGGAAAGTGTTACTCTCTCTTGTATTATCTGGAACTTATTGTGTAGAAATTGGCTTTATTTCTTCTTTAAATGTTTGGTAGAATTGACCAGGGAAACCATCTGAGCCTGGAGATTTGTTTTAGGGAAGGTCAGTTGGTTTGTTTTACTGCAAATTCAATTGTTTTAATAGTTATAGTTCAATATAATCGTTCAGTTATAGGATTGAATTTAACAGTTAAGTTTAGGTTATCTATTTAATCTTGAATGAACTATGCTAATTTGTGATTTTTGAGGAATTGCTCCATCTCCTAAAAGTTGATGACTTTATGTGTATAGAGCTGTTTGCAGCATCCCTTATTACCTGCTAAGGTCTGCAGGGCTTATAATTATATTCCCTCTTTCATTCCTACTATTGGTAGCTTATATCTTCTCTTTTTCCTTTGGAAGTCTTACTAGAGGTATGCCAATTTTATTGATCTTTTTAAAAGAACCAGATTTCTTTTGGTTAGTGTTTGCATGGCATACGTTTTTCTTCATTTTACTTTTACCTACCTTTATCATCATTACATTTGAAGTCAGGTTCTTATAAACAGCATATAGTCGGGTCATGTCCTTTTCATCCATTCTGATTATTTCTTTTTATTGATTGTGTTTTGACTATTTACATCTATTAACATTATTGGTATGCCTGGATTTATTTATTTTTTTTAAAGATTTTATTTATTTATTTGAGAGAGAATGAGAGAGAGCACGAGAGGGAAGAGGGTCAGAGGGAGAAGCAGACTCCCTGCTGAGCAGGGAGCCGGACTCCGGGACTCGATCCCGGGACTCCAGGATCATGACCCGAGCCGAAGGCAGTCGCTTAACCAACTGAGCCACCCAGGCGCCCGTGGTATGCCTGGATTTAAATCTGCCATTTTATTACTTGTTTTCTATTTGTTCCCTCTGCTTTTTGTTCCTGTTTCACCTTTCCTGCACTCTTGGATTATTTTAACAGTCTTGATATTCCATTTTATCTTTTTTTCTTCTTCACTGTATCTCTTTGTATATGTTTTAGTGGTTACTCTAGGGATTACAACATACATATCTAACTTTTCAAAGCCGACTTAGAATCAGTATTTTACCACTTCTGGATTACAGGGATCTGTCACCACATGGAGCCTGGTACCCACTTGTCTAACATATTACACTTACATACTTGAAAACTTTACTCGAGAATGTTATAATTTCTGTTTTCAGGGGTGAAAGATATTTTAAACAACTTAAGAGGATAAAATAGTTTGTTGTATTTATCCAGATATGTACTATTTTTACTGCCCTTTTTTCATTCCTGATGTTCCCAGTGTCTTCCAGCCTCATGGCCCCTCTGTCCATTAGCAATTCTTTAAAGCAGGTCTGCTAGCAATGAATTCTCTTGGTTTGCCTTTATCTGAGAAGATCTTTATTTCGCCTGCATCCCTAAAAGATATTTTCACTTGATACAGAATTCTGGGTTGACAGTTCTTTATTTTCAGCACACGTTATGAAATGTTCTGCCACATCCTTTTGGCATTCCTGGCTTCCGATAGGAAACACACATTCTAATTGTTGTTTCCATAACAAATGCATTATTTTCCTCTGGCTGCCTTCAAGTATTTTTTATTTGTCTTTAGTTTTCAGCAGTTTGATTATGATATGTATGAACATTTATTTCTTTGTTTTTATCATAGCTGGGGCTTCCTGAGCTTTTTGAATCTGTAGTTTTTTGTCTTTTGCCAAATTGAGGAAGTTCTGAGCCATTATTTCTTCTAATAATTGTTCAGCAACACACTTTTTCTCTTCTCTGAGACTCTAGTAACACAAATGCTAAAATCTTTTGTTATTGTCCTGCAGGTGTCTGACTTTCTGTTCATTTTTTAAGTTTTTATTTATGTAGTTGTATTAATACCTGCCATATTTGTAACTGTCTTCTATTCATTGCATTTGCTCTTTGTTTCTTTTTCCCCCATCTGTCTGCCTTCTCTGGTTTTGAGCATTTTATATGATTCCATTTTATGTCCTCTCAGCATATCTCAGCCTAATGATGCTTTAAAAATTAACTGTTTACCTAGAACTTACAATATAAATTTTTAATTAATCAAAATCCACCTTTAAAAAACACTACAGCATTTCATGTGTAGTTCAGCTACCTTATAATTCCCAATTTGTCCCTTACGTCCCTCATGACGTTGCTGTCATAACCAATGACATTGGTTATTGTTGTCTCTTATTCATATGCTGTGATAACTCAATATTGTTACTATTATTTATTAAATAGCTGTCTTCTAGATTAATTAAGAATATGAACAATGAAAGATTCTTATTTATTCTATTTATCTTCTTATTTATTCTATTTATCTTCATTTATTCCTTCTTTGACACATTTCCTTTCTTTATTTAGATGAGTTTCTGACCTATCCCATCTTCCTTCTGCTTGAAGAACTTCTTAAAACATTTTTCGCTGAACAAGTCTGTTGGTGATAAATTCCCTCAGTTCGTTAGTTTGTTTTGTTTCATTTTAGTCTGACAAAGTCTTTCTCCTTCACTTTGAAAGAATAATTTTTCTGGGTATAGAATTTTAGGTTGGTGGTGTTTTCCTTTCAACCCTTTTAAGTATTTCATTCCACTCTTTATTTGGTTGTATGATTTCTGATAGAAAGTACACTGTAATTTTTATCCTTGCTCTCCTACAGGTGAAATGGGATTTTCCCCCTCTAGCATCTTTTAAGATTTTCCCGTCTTTGGTTTTCTGCAGTTTGAATATATGCCTTGGTGTGTGTTTTTTGGTATTTATCCAGCTTGCCATTCTCCCAATGCTTCCTGGATCAGTGGTTTTGGTGTCTATTAGTTTTTTACCATTATTACTTCAAATATTTCTTTAGCTCCACTATTTTGCTCCCATACTAATTATGTGTATGCTATACCTTTTTATATTGTCCCGCAGTTCTTGGATGTCCTGCTCTGCTACAGTTTGTTTCTTTGTTTCATTTTTTCCTTGCATTTCAGTTCAGAAAGTTTCTACTGCTCTATCTTCAAATTCATTGATTTTTTTCTTAGCTGCATTGTCTACATATAAGCCCATCCAAGACTTCTCCATTTCTGATACATTGCTTTTGATTTCTAGCATTTTCTTTTCATTTTTTTCCCTAGTTTCCATCTCTGCTTACATCACCCACCTGTTCTTGCATCTTGTCTATTTTTATCACTAGAGCTCTTCATATGCTTATCATACTTAAATTCCCTGTCTGATGATTCCAACATCTACATTATATCTGAGTTTTATTCTGATGAATGTTTTGTCTCTTCAAATTGTTTTCCATTACCTTTTGGCATGCCTTGTGATTTTTTTGTTGAAAGCAGACATGTTGCACTGAGTAACAAGAATTGAGGAAAATAGGCCCTTAGTGCAAGGATTTGTGTTAATCTAGGTAGGAATTGAGCCACGTTTAAGGTTTGCCGTAGCTACAGGTGCCAGAGGCTTCAAATTCCTTTAGTGTCATTGTTTTACCTTTGAACATCCCTGAATTCTCTTGCTAAGAGTCTGTGCCTTACAGTTTTTGCTGCTGTAATCCACTTCCACTGGAGTGCTGCAGTTTTGTGGTAAGCTGCAGGAGAGGAAGAGCAGCTATAATCTTCCAATGAAATCGCTGCCATTTAGTCGACCTCTGTCTCATGGCTGTGATCTTCATATGTGCTTCTCCAGTGGAGTAGACTTTTTGCCTGTTTGCCCACCTGCCTCCTACTCCCTTCCCTGGCTGAAGTATTCCATTCCATTTCCTTGAGGTCCTGATCCTTGGTGACTATGGTTTTTCTCCCTTAGGTGAGATAGAAAGGCTGGAGGGGGATGGAGTGGAGGGAATTGCCTTCCTCCAGTTGGCATAAGTCTTTGGCTAAGTCCTTTCCCCCGTAGAGTGGGCCTTTATTGCAGAGAAGGCTCTGTGTTTATTTTATAATGATTATTCTTCCTCTTCCTGCCAAAGCCACAAGACGATCTTTTTCAGATACCTGTGGTGAGAACTTGGTGGGACTTCTAGAGGTAAAGCCCATGAAAGACTGTAGCCCCCTAGGAATTCCTCACTGTCACACTCATCCACATTCTACTTCCAGCAATTTGTCAAAATTACCTTCTAAGTAATATTGCCAGTTTATGGCTCCGGTGGCTTTTGCTTTAGGCAAGCAAATCTCAGCTATGCCTCTCTGAATGCACCCATCACTCTAGATTTGGGGGTAGTGCTTAGTCCTATGACCTCAGTTCTCTGATGAGTCCAAGAAAAGTCATTAACTTTTAGCTGTTCCAGCTTTTTCTTGTTATAAGAATAGGAGTGGGGACGTCCAAGCTCTTTACATGTTGGAGCTGAACCTGGAAGACTATTTTTTTATTCCTTTGTATTTCTGTTGTTCAGCTTGGATAACTTCTGTTGATCTATCATTAAGTTTGCTGACTTTTTACTCTGTCATCTTCATTCTTTTATTCAGCCCATTCTCCTATTCAGTTATTTCACTTATTGTATTTTTCAATTCTAAAATTTCCTTTGGATGCTTCTTTATGCCATCTATTTCTTTGCTAGAACGTTCCATTTGTTTATTCATTTCAAAAGTGTTGCAATTACATATTGGCAGGTTTTTATAATAGCTGCTCTGAAGTCTTTGACAGATTATTCTTAGAGTGTCATCTTAGAGTCAGCATCTGTTGACTGTTTTTTCCCACACGAACTGAAATTTTCCCTGGCTCTTTGAATGCCAAGTAATTCTGAATTGTACCTGGACATTTTTAGTGTTATGTTGTGAAATTCTTGGTCTTGTTTAATTCCTAGAAGAATGCTGAATTTTTGTTTTAGCTAGCAATCAATCTGGTTAAGTTCAGGCTCAAGCTGCAACCTGTTTCCTGTGGGTTGAGATTTTGATGTCAGTTAGGCTTTAACAGTGCTATTCCGATCATCCCACAAGTGCACCCCCCAGCGGCCAGTATGGACCTGAGCAGTGTCTGTTACTTTATTCTCAAAGAATTCTCTACCTGCTGATCAAAACCAGGTCCATGCATGCAGGGTGGGGCCCAGAGTTCATAAACAATTTTATGGGAGTCACTTTCCATAGCATCTTCTTCTTCATGATTTTCAAGGAGTTTCTCATACTGAGAACTCCTGAAAAGATAATTTCCCATACTTTCAGTCCTCTGACCAGAAAACTGGGGCTTTAGTTACTCTGATAGCACAGCAACAGAGGTTGGTCCTATTAGACAACTCCCTTGGACCAAAGCTCTATTGATCAGAGAAGAAAGTTCCTCTTTCTCGGACTTTTGGTTCTCATACCCACATTGCTACAGGGCTACTTGAAGACTAGGGTGCAAGAGAATGGAAAAAGATTTTGTAAAAAAGAAAAATGGTTAATTTCCCTACTCTCTCTGACTGTTAAAAGTTCCCTCTCCTGCTATTCAATCCAGATGTGGAGGATTTCTCTGGAAGCTCTCTCTGCACCATAGTGCCCACCTCTGGGTTTTTTCGGGCTGTACTGAGTTCAGTTGGAGAGAAAAACAACAGCCTGTTTAGTAGCACTTCAATCCCCGACCCTCTTCCCCAACCTGTCTACTATGCTTCATTTTTCAGAGTCCTCAAGTAACTGCTCCGTGCATTCTATCCCGGTTTCATAACTGTACTCAGTGTGTACTTAATCTTAATGAGAACCGGAATTTACCCAATACTTAAGACGGGATACTTCCCAAGCCTCAGTCCCTTCATCCGTAAAGTGGGAATGGCAATAATTTCTGTGACTAGAGTTTGTGGAGCACAAAGGAGACAATACGTGTAAAGTACTTAATTCTCAGAACACTGTAACGTGTCCAACAAATGTTAGCTGCTGTTATTATTTTTGTTTGTTGTTATTGTTGTTTTTGTCACTGCGGCTGCAGCAACACTGAGATGGCACATTGGATAGCAGCAGTGGAAAGAGGCAAGAGAAAGGTAGTATGATTAACAAATGTGGAAAGGATGAAGGAGAGTCCACATTATATGTCCCATGCTTAACCATTCATTTATATGTTTTGCTTTAAGTCAGGAAGTAGTGAAGCTACGTGAACAGTATATCATGCAGCAATGTTTAGTTGTAGGTGACAATGATGTGTTATTGTGCTATTCTCCATGCTAAGTACACAGATGGACACTTTATTCCTTCCTTCCTGTCTTGAAGAATGATAAAGAGGAGAAAGGGAGCCCCTGGGTCACTTCCTGGATGAGGATATGGAGGTAACGGAGGTGAGTGTGAAGGTGGGAAAATCTTTATACCCTCTCCTTCTGCCTAATTCACTCCATGCATGAGATAGCTTTACACGGTCATTATCTTTGGTGCAAAATTCACCCATCATGCCCAGAGTCAACATTTTTTTTAAAGATTTTATTTATTTGAGAGAGAGAGAACACAAGTTGGGGGAAAGGCAGAGGGAGAGGGAGAAGCAGACTCCCTACTGAGCAGGAAGCCCGATGCGGGACTAGATCCCCAAACCCTGGGATCATGAACTGAGCCGAAGGCAGACATTTAACCAACTAAGCCATCCAGGTGCCCCGAGAGTCAACATTTTTAAGATAAGAATAATAAATATCTCTTTACTATTTATGTAGAGTCTTTTAGGTGTTATTTAAGATGTTATAGGGCAGTGCTGATAGATTGTAAATGGTGGGTGGTAGGGTCCTGGAAATGAATCTAGACCTTCCACTTCATTCATTCCTAAGTAAAGAACTGCTCTTTACATGTCTTTTGGATAAAAGTTAGATTTTCCTGGAACATAACTTTGATATACAGTGTGGCTTTCTTTACTAAGGCTCTTTGCCATATCCACAGCCTATACATCCCACCTGAGAGCGTCAAAGCAAAAAAGAATGACATCTTCCTACACGTGCCCATCAGCTGAGCTTTGGTGAATTCTTTAGCTGTGGGTATTATATGTTAGAATGAATGAGAATTTTTTATTCAGACAGAATTGGATTTAAATTCTGGCTCCACTACTTTTTATGCATTTGAATTTGGGAAAGTTACTTCAGCTCTCAGAAATCTCTGTTTCCTCACTTGTAGCACAAAGGGCTTTTGAATTATTAAAAATAAGTAACATATGTTATGAACTATGTATTAAAAATAACATATTAAAAATAAAAAATAACATGTCATATAGGTATGCCATGTACATAAACAAATTTATGTAGGACACTGAAGGCACTTTGTGCGAAATGCAGATACACCATCCATGCCCATTTTTTAGAATTTAGATTATTTCGGCAGATGTTTATAATTTCTTAATCTTTGTGTTTTGACAATCCACCCTAAAATTCACCTTCCAATAGAACATCTCAATGAAAAGCAGGGACTTCTACAATGCTAAAGATCTCTTTAATGCTTCATTAACAGGAGCAGCTCAGTGTTTGGAAAATAATTGTGACAAGTGGAATTCACTACAAACAGGGGGCCTTGTGCTTCATAAAGGCCCATCACTTGGACTAACTTATCTAATAGTAGTCTCTGTCCCATGGGCCTGGTCCCAAGGAGAACTGCAGGGGGTTTGGGACGACTCACTGGTGAAGCTTCTACAGTACCGTATCTTTTTGTTTTGTTTTGTTTTTAAATAGGTTCCATGCCCAGCGTGGAGCCCAACACGGGGCTCGAACTCACAACCTTGAGATCAAGACCTGAGCTGAGATCAAAAGTTAGACACTTAACCAACTGAGACACCAAGGCACCCCTACAGTGCCATATCTTGATCTTGTTTTGTAAAGTCCCAAGTACAGCCCGTTACATCTGTGGACCCTTAAGAATGAAGTCTATAGGTGGCGCCTGGGTGGCTCAGTCATTAAGTGTCTGCCTTCGGCTCAGGTCATGATCCCAGGGTCCTAGGATCGAGCCCTGCATCGGGCTCCCTGCTCGGCGGGAAGCCTGCTTCTCCCTCTCCCACTCCCCCTGCTTGTGCTCCCTCTCTCACTGTGTCTCTCTCTGTCAAATAAATAAACAAAATCTTTAAAAAAAAAAAAAAAGAATGAAGTCTATAAAAATAGCTATTGTACACAGGGTGAGCTCTTAGCTAACATTGTCCCAAATAATCCTCCTGACACCTCTAGATGGTGGACCATTTTACAAGTAAGAAACCTGATGCTTCGATCCTTTAAGGAACTTACCCATGGGCATGCAGTTAATGCATTGCAAAGCAGGAATTGAAACCCGACTCCTACTAGCTCTAAAACCCATGCCCTTAACACCATACTAGGTAGAGATTCCTCATTTTCTTCCCCTTGCAGGTTGAGTGTCCCTAATCAATACTGAACACTCTGGACCTATGAGGTATTGGTTATATTAGATCCTTCTGTTTCTATCAATAATTATGGACCAAAGTTAGTTTTCTCAGGCACAATGGAGATCAAAATCGATTTCAACTCCAAGGATCTTTCCAAATTTTTTTGTTGCACTTGAATTTTGTTGAGTTAAACAAAGGGGCATTGACCTTGAACTGATTTTTCTTTTCTTAGAATGTTTCTAACCGTATTTGCCTCAATGAAATCTTCCCAACACAAAGAAAAGAAGCAAAGAATCTGACCCCCTGCTATTTAAAGACTTGAAGACAGTTCATCCAAACTATTCTTGGAAGATGAGATAGTTAGAAAAACTGAACTAACACTTTCCATTTAAACATCCCTTTACAATACATAAAACACCTCTGGAACTGGTAGAGAGTAGGGTATGGAATATATTATATAATCTCTTCTAGAAGAGGAGACTCGACCTTAAACAGATTAAGTGACTTGCCAAGGTCACATAACTCTAGGTGGTAAGTTAGAACTAGAACCTGAATCTTCTGAATTGAGGTCCAATTTTCTAGAAGGAGAACAAGCAGAAGTGGTATTTCCAGGAATGTTAACTTAAGTAGAAATGGTGACCACTGGAGATGTTCTATGCTATAAAACATACATTTTAGTTAAAATTTGATGTTTCCTATTTACTGGTTAAGATACTAAAGAGTATCCCTTGTTATCATTATACAATTAACAGTATTGTAGTGTTATGATCATTTTATAATTCAGGAAAGTCTGATATAAAAGGGTGACTTGTTCATGGAATGATACAAATGAGTACCAAATTTCAGATTACGGCCATTGGCATTTTAAAGGATGTCCTTGGCCACATTTAGGACTGTTGCAAGATGACCATTTCTCTTTTACAATATCAACTATATGGCACTTTCTTAAAACTTTGCCTTCAGGCCATCATGGACTGTTTTGGAGGGAAATTGTATAGCACTTGCTATATTAGGTCCTCCTTCCCTATTTTGGGAAAGAAAAGAACCATTTAATATGAATGTGAGCTTTTTATGTACATGAAATGGTTAAGAGAATTATGTCAGGTAACGGAACATTGCACTTAAAGATTTACACACTTCAAATAGAAATGCATTAGACATGTTCATATGCCTAAATGCACAAAAAGAATTTAAATATGACAAGTAATTTATCACCTGTTGACAAATAACATTTTGTACTTAATGTTAGAGGGAAAATATTTTTCATGAAGTGGCCAGTTCTAATAAACATGCCAAATGTACCTGTAAATAAAAGGCGACAATGTTAGTCAGCACCTTATAAACTCTGAATTCAGTCTACTCTAAGTGATGTGAGTGCTAAAGAGAAGAGTAATAAGAACACAATAACAGAAGGAAGAGCAACAGCTAACTTAAGGGGGGGATGTTCCAGGTCCAAAGACAAAGGCATGCACGGTTTGGCTCGCCTGTTTTGTTTTCCTGAAGCTGCAATTAATTTTCAAGAGGAAGTCACAAAGTATATATTTAAGTGTTCTTAGGTAGAGACCTAAAATTCCCAGGCTTTCTCACAGGCCGGGATAAAAGGGTTTGTTTAGTAGAAGCACCTTCCTTTTCAGAGAAAGCTTATGTTCTGACTTTTTGGTATAACTTCAAAACAAGCTATATATTTGAAAGCATAGATTATTGTTAGCTTTTAGCTAATGAGTGTCTAATAAATCTAATGAATTAATCAATAAAATTAGTTCCCAGACTATTTTTCTTTTTAAAACAAATATTAATGATTCTCCAGATCGTATTATGATCATTACATGACCAAACGTACAAAGAACAAATATCACTGTGAAATGCAGTTCCTAAAAAAAAGGAGAGGGGGACAAAGGATTATTTGAATGTGAGCAGACTACCTAATCCTCAACATCAAGTTCATTATATTTTCTTTTAAAGTTATTCAGAGAAAACCCATCTGAAGAGGGAAAAGATGGGTTTTCTCTGAATAACTTTTTCCTCTTCAGCTTCGTGGTATTGATTTAAAAAACAAAAGTTTCTTGGCCATATACAGTGTTTGTCAGAATTTACCTGGATTTTTTAAAACAAAAATCTGTTACCCAGCATCCTTTTTTATCCACAAGACATAGATAATTGATGTTTTATAACAATGACCCTAAAGTGGAGTAAGATTCTTATATAACATTAAATCAGGAATAGGTTATGGTAGGTATCATTTTAGAGCTAAGCACATTGTATCATAATTTGAAAATTATCTAAGTATTGTATACATATTAATATTTTTCAGAACAATTGGTACATCAAGCATGCAGGTAACAGAATTTTAGCTCTTCAGCAAAATGGTCATATTTGACATGTGGGCATATCTGGCAAATCTGATAGACTTGATTTAGGATTCTGGTTCTGCCTCTTATTAGTCATATGACCTTGAGCAGGTGATTGCCTCAGTTTCCTCATCTGTAAAATGGGATTACATTAGTACCTATTCCATAGGATTGTCATGAGGGTATCAGATCATGTAGGCAGAACATTTAGCACAAAGATGGGCACAAGATACACACTCCAAGAGAGTAACTAATTTATTACATTGGGTTTACTACTTTAGGAAAATGAGAAAACAGCTAATCATGTGTATAGTCAGGTTGAAGCTGAGCAAAATATTCTCAGATGGGCTCAACACAAGAAAGGTCACTCTGAATTAAATACTACATGAGAAAGAAGAGAGAGAGAGCGAGACAGAGGTAGGGAGAGGAGGGGGGAGGGAGGGAACCAGGGAGGAAAGGAAATGCCCGGACCTCAACCTTAAAATAAGTAAAAAATAATGGTTACTCTGAGCAAGAAGATGAATTTCCCTCTTCACATAGTACTAAAGAAAGCGACATTCCATATAAACAAGTGGTTTGTGATGAGTTAAAAAATAAAAAAGAAAGAAAAGAAAAGAAATGCCCAATCCTAAATTCACCTAGAGTTGCCAAGGTCACTGCAGCATCTGGGGAGGAGAGCAGGTGAGGGCTATGGATTCAGGCCCAAAGCATCACTCACAGAAGACAAACTGCAGAGAGACCTTCTCCCACTCTGGCCTCAGGCTGTTAAGTGAGTAGAAATGCAAGAACCACTGTCACTGTAGCTTTTCACTAGCTTGTTTATTTACCCATCAAGAACCATAAGGACCTTTACTGCATAAAATGCCAAGTGTGGTGGTAATTGACATCAAACGATCCATGTCTACCAACAAATAAAAGACTAAAGTAATAAACATAGAGAGATGAGTGTTTAATGACCTTCAACAAATTTTTATTGTAAGATCCATAACAGTTAACTATATACACTGACATCTCTGGCCTGGAGCAGTCTCCGTTTTCAAAGTCAGAGGAAGAGGCCCAAATCCTGCCTTGCTACAGTGGCTCATGAAAACTGGCTTGAATGTCTCAGCCTGGAATGGATTTGCCAAAATTGCCAGGCCCCTTAGACTTCTACCATGTCTATAAAATTAAAATTTTCCACCTTGAGTACTACCTCCACCCCCCTTCACCTCCCATATGCATTCCTTTCACTTTTTCCATAGCTGGATAAAATACTGGAGTCATCGGATACTTTTCAACTATTTCTTCCCCAAATCAAGACATCCAGAGGAAGCATAATAAATACCAACATTCAAGATGCTCTTGGATTTCCATAATCCCCGACCACTGTCTTTAACTTTGTCCTAAGAACACCTGGCCATAACCTGAACTGAATGGCCATTTTTTTGGTGTTAACTGACAAACTCAGGAAGTTTCCTCGTACACAGATTTTTGGTTGTAAACAGAGCATAAATAAGAACAGGAGAAAGCAATAATGGTCCCTGTGTTGAACATCAGAGGCTATGAAATCACCACAGCACAAAGCTAAAAAGACAGCAAAATTACATTAATTTCCTTTTAAGCCCACTGCTTAGTCTTCTTTAGGTGCTGTATGGCTGCATTTAGGTCCATGATCTATGGGCCAGGGCTCAATTTCATGGCTGGAGTCATGACTCTTCACATAGGGACAGTGATGTAGTTTCAAGAACTCATCCAGAACCTCAGACTCATGGGAATCCAAAGGAGGGAGGCTGTTCCTCTGTCTCTCATCATGACCAAGAGCCAAACTCAGCCCAAAACAGACCTAATATAACACACACCAAGTCTCCCAGTAAGTGGGGGCTCTGAGGGAAGAGGTTACTTCCCCCCACCCTTTGGTATCACCCTATAGTAAATATTCAATAAATGTTCACTAAACTCAAATCTGTGATAGGTATTTGGGAGACTAAATAGAAAAGTGGTGATAGTTTTTTTCAAAATATTAATTAGCTAGTATGTTAATTTAAAAAAAAGGATTTCAGTGGTTATGAATTCACTTGACAATGACAGTGAGGGTGGGCAGAGGAGTATCGGTTTAGAGGAAAAGACAAAAGCATCTTTGTATCTCAAAATCTCTGGTATCACTTTCATAATAATGTAGGCTTTGGGCTTACGCAAGACCCAATTTCTTGTGGTTCACAAGCTTCTGTAATTCAAGGAAGGATCTCTCCAAAAGTTGGATGAAACTTAAGCAGAAGCTCAGCATCAAGGATATCCATTCCTTTGTCTGCCCAGGACAAAATGCTTCTCTAGGAAATGCTCCTAATGTGTTTCAAAAAGCAGTGACTGTATGCTAATAGATCTTACCTCCCACTTAACATTGATGTAGGACCAGTCAACCAACAAACTCTGGGGCCAGTCATAAGAAGACTTCCAGCCATTCTGACTGGCTTGGGGGATGACACTTAACCCAAACAGGTTAATCAGAGTGCTTTCAGGGCTATTTTTCTCTTGAGATAGGAGAACAAGTTTCAGTGCCTCTTTGCCTCTCTGGCAGTGAAATTAAAAATGGGAAGCCTGCTTCTCCCTCCCCCACACCCCCTGCTTGTGTTCCCTCTCTCACTGTGTCTCAACTAAAAAAATAAAACCTTAAAAAAAAAAAAAGGAAGTCTAATAGTTGCTGGCTAACATGTCCAAATCCTGCAAAGATGCTGTTGTTCAAAGAGGATGATATTGACATGTAGCAAGAACCAGGAACAGACACGGAAGGTGCTGGTGGCAACCGAGCCTCTGGTTCCAGTTGTTTCCCTCCCTATAACTGATTAGATTAGATTAGATTAGATTAGATACCCATCATACAGATATAATAGACATAAACTCAAGAGCATAGATAATAGCAAAAGTAGTAAAATAATTAAGAAGAGATAAGTCTGTATATTTATTAGCTTTGTTCTTAATTATTAAATTTTAAGTACATACAGTTTAATCTTTAGCGATGGCTCCATTTAACAATCAGCTTGCAAAATTCCTGATAATTTAGCCTTTGGGTCTCGTACAAGATGGACAGTATAAGCATACATCTGGAGCATGGTAACCTTACTTAGCTGAGTGGTTTTCTTAATACTAAAGTTTTAAATTTTTATATAGTTAGATCTATCAAAACTTTGTGGTTTCAGCCTTTGGCATTATATTAAAAACATCTCCTCCTATTAGAAAATCGTAAAAATATTCATATTTTACTCTAGCACTTTCATCTTTCCACAATAAAATAAAATACAAAAAAACAAAAAATCTTTGATTTATCTGAAACTTATTTGCATGTAAAGTATGAAGTAAAGATCTATACTTTCCCCCCAAATGTGACCCTGTCATAATACTTTTTATTTGAATAAGCTATCCTTCTGTTCTACCTTTACAATATACTAAAGGCTGATGAATACTTGGATCTGTTCTGCAGTTGCTTTTCTGGTCCACCGATTTATCTCTCTTTTTTTATGGCCAGTAAATTAACACGGTTCTAATTAGTGAATCTTTAAAATCCATTTTATTTCCTTTATTTTTTTTTATTTTTTTAAAAGATTTTACTTATTTATTTATTTGAGAGAGAGAGAATGAGAGAGAGAGAGCACGTGAGAGGGGGGAGGGTCAGAGGGAGAGGCAGACTCCCCACTGAGCAGCAGGGAGCCCGATGCGGGACTCGATCCCGGGACTCCAGGATCATGACCTGAGCCGAAGGCAGTCGCTCAGCCAACTGAGGCACCCAGGCGCCCCATTTTATTTCCTTTAGAACACCTCTCACATTACTCTTTTAAATTTTTTCTGGGCTCTTTTTGTGTATTATTATTCCCAATGAATTACATAATCATTTTTGTCAGGTTTCAAAAAAAAAATCCCATTAGGATTTTTATTGCATTTGCATTAATTTTTTTTCTTTTTCACAATATTGAATGCTTCCAAGAACATGACATTTTTGTATCTATATTTATACACTTATATTTCCATTTACTCAAGTCCTCTCTTATTTCTTAGAGTTCATTTACATATATATACATTATTTTAGGTCTTGTACTTTTCTTATTATTTATTTCTACAAATTTTCTATTTTGTTGCTACTGTTAACGGAATTTCTCATTTTATTCAATCAGAAATTTGTAGTTAAAAATACAAAAGGTTAATTTAAAAAACTATTGTTTTGTTTTGTTTGTTTACTTATAACTGCCCACTTTTCTGGTTCTCTTTCTGATTCTAATAGTCTTTTTTTTTTTTACTCTAATAGTCGTTTATTTGGTTCTTATCTGCAGATAAAAATGTTTTCACTTTATCTCCAATATCTATACCTCACATTTCCTTGCCTTGTCCGATCGCGTGGGCTGGGGCTGCCAAATGATGTTGTATAGCAATGGTCAAAGTAGACATCCTTGTCTTGTTCCTTCTTTCTACACAAACTCCCCCGGCTTTTGTCCTCACTTTTTATTATTTTAAAGTAGTATCATTAAATCCCATATAACTAAAAGATTTTATTAAGATTGAATATCGATTTTTACCAAGTGTCTTTCTGCCTTATGAGATTTATACGGGTTTTCCCTCTATTTTGTTAATGAGTTTTCTAATGTCGACCTATCCGTGTACTCCTGAAGCACCCCTCACCCTTAAATTGTTCCTTCAATATTGAATTTAACTGTAGCATAATAACTTTTCGCAGAACAGGTACAAAAAATATTGATTGACTGACTGACTGATTGGAAAAGGAAGATAAAAGTCACTGATCCTCTGTCATTAGGAATTGAAATTGCCATGATTATGTTGTTCTCCTTAGAATAATGAGGAAAGCAAGGACCCAAATTAATGAGCTTCAGGAGTGATGAATGCCAATGAAGAAATTCTTCCGGGTCTCAATTCCTGGGACAAGGTTGTTACTGGCTTCTAAGATTTCTATGTCCCTTGACTTGACAAATGTTAAACGGCACTGGATAGGTTAACATCCGAAGAGCAGACCTTCTGTGGGAACCCTCAGGAGATATCACTGTGTCTGAGAAAGTTTTACTGGAGTAACAATCAATAGTGAAAACGTCCTGTGGCACAGACAGTATCTGCTTTTGTACTCCCTCCGGGGTAAATGGTTTCTCTGCTGCTTCCATGCCTCCAGTCACGGAATCTGAGTCCGGGAGGGTGACCACCATTTCCTCTCCCAAACCCCCTACCTCCAAGCAGAACGGAGTCCAACCCAAATGACCTAATATTTAAAATCCGTAAAGAAAGATGGGAGCCTCGTCCCATAAGACAATTTCCACCTTTTCACAATCCTGCTGGTCAAGAAACTCTTCTCACATCTAGCCTCAATTCCGCATACTCTTTCTCTTATAATTAGTGTTTTAAAATTGCTCTTGTCAAAATTCTCCCAAAATCGTTCTTGCTCTTCCATGTAATCTCCCTCACTAGTAATGAAACTAACCGAGAAATCACTATACAAAATCCAATTCCCCCCACTTTCATTCCCTCAGCAAGGCTTTACTGAGCACCTACTATGTACCAAGTACCAAAGTAGATGACTTTTAAAAGGGAGTAAGGAGGGGAAAATAAGGAAATCTTTAGAATAAAGATGAATCAGACCGGATTCCTGACCCTGAGAAATTTGTGGTTTACCTGAGGAGCAAATACTAGAAACATAAAATTATTCCCTGAGGATACTTTCCTCGGATTGTGACTTCAAAATGAGAATCTCACATATGGGAGAATGTTACCCGCAAACACACAATACAAAGCATTTCACGCTATTTGATGTTTATATAGATCATTTTCCAAGAAAATAAAAGTGATTTATATACGTTCCCTCAATATTTACACATCCCCTCAACTGCCAAGGGCCCTGCTTCCCTTCACACACACATAGGGCTTTTATTGACTTCAAAGGGAGCTTGGTGCATACAGGAGAGACCCACAGAGGCTGATATGGACACATGCTGCTATTAATCTCAGCACACTTCTCTGAGCTGGGGAGGCAGGAAGTACTGTTGCAGGCCTTTAAAGACAAAGGAATTAGACACAAAGATTAAACAGCTTTCTCAGAGCCAAAATGGTTCCTGGGAGTTTTACATGGTGGTGAAATGTTTCAGCTCTGAGGTCAGACTGTTGGGATTTGAATCCTGACCCCAACCCTTATTACCAGTGCAGCCTCAAACAATGAACTTAACCTCTCTGTGGTTTCTTCATTGACAAGATAGGGATACAAACAATCCCTACCACATAAGGTTGTTTGGAAGATTAAATGATCAATTCATGCAAAGTATCAGAATACCATTCATCACATATTATTAATCATTTATATGTATCTATAAATATTCTTCTGGCACCAATACTGCAGATTAGCTCCCAGTCATCTGCATAAGTATTAGATTTCAATCACAGACAACTCAGTAATTGAAACCTTAAAGACAGAAGTCACCCCTAAGCCATCCCATTAAATTAGAAATAAAAGAATTAGGTCTAAACTAGCTCAGTCAACCTCAGACAAAATTAGGGTCTCCCTTCCCCCTCTCTCCCTTCCTATAATCTCTTTCTTTTCCTTATCCTGGACATTCAAAACCAAAATTTCTTTTAGCCGAAATTGCACATTTCCATTGCTGTGTTTCCTCTTCTTCTTTTTATGGCAGGATCACAAAGATGACATAGGGCCTGCGAAGGTTCATTTTGCCCCAGGAAGATTACCCGGCTATTTCCAAAGAGACACTGCATACACGTCTTGAGGAAGGAAAGAACATCTCATTCTTATGGCCAAGCTGTAAAAATCTTTTAGACTTAAATCAAATCGGCAGGTCATTCTTCAATTCCAGTTAGTTTCATATGGGATATATTATTATCTGGTCATGATTACCAGCTACACTTCAAAAACATCTATACACAAAACAAAACCGGGTATTAAAAATCTTGGTCTGTAAAGTCTTGCTTCACATCCCAAACAGGCAAGTAGTTGGAATCTGCACTATGAATTTCTTTCAATATAAGAGAAGTAAATTTAATTTAAAATCCCCCAAATACACCATCTTCTCATCCCCACCACTACCCCCTAGGTTAACCTCTATTAACTGGAAGCAATGCTCATAGCCTTAAGCAAAAGTCCGATTTCAGCCTTTTTGGAACCATTTGTCTTGCCCTTTTACCTGGTTACAGATGGGTACTCCTGGCCCCTGCCTGACTGAACTCAGTTGGTGTTGAACTCAGGCCCTTGTTCAAGAGCCATTAGCATCAGACTGACTCTGAATTCAGGAGAGCTGCCCAAGTCACACAGATCGTTTAGGCATTAAATTTGTGTGTCTGCTCCCTTAGAAACATTTTATTTTTTGTGTGTATTTTATTTTTTAATTTTATTTTATTATGTTATGTTAATCACCATACATTACATCATTAGTTTTTGATGTAGTGTTCCATGCTTCATTGTTTGCGTATAACACCCAGTGCTCCACGCAGTACGTGCCCTCTTTAATACCCATCACCAGGCTAACCCATCCCCCCACCCCTCTCCCCTCTAGAACCCTCAGTTTGTTTCTCAGAGTCCATAGTCTCTCATGGTTCGTCTCTCCCCTCCAATTCCCCCCCCTTCATTTTTCCTTTCCTACTATCTTTTTTTTTTTTTTAACATATAATGTATTATTTCTTTCAGAGGTACAGGTCTGTGATTCATCAGTCTTACACAATTCACAGCGCTCACCATAGCACATACCCTCCCCAGTGTCTATCACCCGGCCACCCCATCCCTCCCACCCACTCCCCCCACTCCAGCCACCCTCAGTTTGTTCCCTGAGCTTAAGAATTCCTCATATCAGTGAGATCATATGATACATGCCTTAGAAACATTTTAAATGACATTATCCAGTACCACTACTGGATAAAATGACATATAATTGATAATGTTCGAGGCATCAGTGCTATTAAATTAAGAACACAGAAATGATACTATTTATTATTAATTTGCTCCAATGTAAAAGGGGCCTTCGAAATACCTGCTCTGAGCCCACTGACCACCCTTGCCTAGGAGCAGCCTGCCTCACCCTCCAAGGTACACCCTCAGCAGCGATGTTTGTACTGTATCACTTCCCTTCAAAACAAAGCAGGACACTGGCCCAAGATGGGCCAGTCATATTTTCTCTCCTGAGAATTTGGGGTTGACTCAGTCTGGGCTGGAGAAGATATGAACAGAGAAGATGGGAAGTCCCCTTTCTGGTCTCTCCTTCACAGGTTTGCAAAGAGCATTGAGGGGGCTGGAAAACCCAGTCAGGGGGACGGCACTGTCAGCAGAACCCAGAATATCACCTTGTTGAAAGGATCACTAGTCTTCCTGCAGGAAACAACGGTCTGTGACAGGAGACCTGGCCATGTCACAGGAAGGTGGCCCTGACGTCAGCCCCGCATGAGGCTGCACAAAACAGGCCAGAGTAGGGGAGGGGAGGAGGACACAGCCGGTCACCTGCGAGGATGACGTCATTGCTCCAGACATCCCTCCCACACTCCATGCTCCTTCACCTCCCTGGCTCCTTCTCTGGCGCCACCTCCTGCGCTGTCTGAGTATCAGCGTCTCACACACTCTCCAAACATTTATTTAGTCATAGAAAGAGGTGAGTTCATCCTTTTAAGGGATTACCTCTAAATAATCTAAAATGTCACTCCTTTAAAGGGTATTTACATTTCCATAGGCATTACTACTGCTCCAATGGTAGTAATAACGCTAGTACTAATACTCTTCTAGTAGTAGTAATGATAACTGCTAGCACTTTGAAGATTTCTACGTTCTGCAGGCCCAGCCATCCTCCACAGGCTCTGCTACTCCCCTCAAATGCTCTCTCCTACACGGACATCAGCCCTACCCCAAGCACAGGCTCCAAAAGTCCTCATGAGATCCCTCACCTTGGATTACCTCCTTTGTTGACTTTATTCAAATGTCTCTGAATCCATCACCCCGGGAGACTGACAGATCGGATTTGGGATAGGGAATCATTGCTTGGGAATGGAAGTTATGGGAAGAGATAGAAAAAGTAGAGTAAGAATAAGACCAAAGATTGATTTCTGGGGAAGGCAGAATGTAAGGGATGGTGGAGAGAGAGGAAGAATCAGAGAGAAAGAGGAAGAACCAAGAGAAATATCAGGGAAGCCAAGGTGGGAAGACAGCTTTTAAGAACAGGGGCTGGACTGCAGGGCCAGCAGCAGAAGAGAGACGCAGCAGGCAGAGAATGGCAATGGGCAGTAGGCCGGCAACTGAGAGACATCGGAGTTCCAGCCTTACTCATCTCCAGGCAGGCACAGGAGGACGGGGAGAGTGCTGGTGGGCAGAGACAGTCAAAACCAGCCAGGGGGGAGGCAGAACCCAACAGCAACAGGAGGCCAGAGACCAATGGGCTGAAACTAGCCCCAAAGAGTCACCGATGTTGAAATTGCCAAACTGAGGAAACAAAGTCAATATTACGCAGAAAATACTCCAAAGACTATATTCATCAATGTCACTGTGCTCTCACTACCAGTGGCGAGGCCTAGTTTTAGGCACTTCACACTGTCTCAGAGGAGCGCCACTCTGCCTAATGATGGTAACGGCACCAACATTTTGACCAGCAGAAACCCAGTTACCTGGAATCTCTAGTTAGCCAGATTTTATGACTTTATGGACCTATCCTCCACTTCGAAAACAGGGAGGAAATTGTCCAAAAAAAAAAAAGAAAAACCTACATATACATTTTAGAGATCTAGTCAACAAAGAAATATAGGATCTATACAGATTTGACTCAACCCCGATATCTTTTCTAGCCGTACAAAAGAAATGATGCTTGGGATAATACTCCTGAAATAAAAGATTCAACCGCTGAAGAAATACTTAAGCTAATGTACTTTATTTGACCAAAATTTTATACTTTCAAAACTTCTATTCCACTTTATCTTAACCTTATTAGGCTTAATCAAATCAAATGGAGTAACCTTGGTAATAGGTAGTCTCACAGAAAGTTTACTTTGGCAATATTATAGAGAGTCTTGGAACTTCTGGAAATCAAAAATTAAATCACTTATGAAGAAACTAGCCTCATGCGGTCTGAGAAAACACTTCTTAAAATATTTCGTTCCTTTATGTAACCATTCCTAAATTGAGATACAAAATGAAAAACAGAAGCAATGAGTTTGGGATGCTTTCTTGTATTCCTCTAGACTCAAAAACAACACATTTAATAGGGTTTAAAGTCTCTAACTTGGGTGAAGGGGTCCCACTGAAAAATTTGTACCCCTTGACTATTTCACTGCATACATCATTAGGGCTCTATCTGAGGGACGTGGGAGAAGGTATTAAACCAGTAAATGGAGAAGCCAAAATTTTAATTCATTTCTCATGACTTCCTTTCTTTTTTATTCTACTTTACGATATTGTTTTTTTCATCCATGGACCCCAGGAACTAATAATAGACTCTTCTACCAGCAAAACTAAGATGTGTTACTCTAATGTATCAAATGAAACTTTGCATATATCAAGACTGACCCAAATGTTTTTGTACATAATTAGGAATTGACATATTCTGGGCGCCTGGGTGGCTCAGTTGGTTAAGCGACTGCCTTCGGCTCAGGTCATGATCCTGGAGTCCCGGGATTGAGTCCCACGTCGGGCTCCCTGCTCAGCGGGGGGTCTGCTTCTCCCTCTGACCCTCTTCCCTCTCGTGCTCTCTGTCTCTCATTCTCTCTCTCTCAAATAAATAAAATCTTTTTTAAAAAAAGGAATTGACATATTCAGCTAGAATGCATAGTGCCTCTCATGTTCTCTCTCTCTCTCTCTCTCTCTCTCTCCCTTCCTCTCTCTCTCACACACAAACACACACACAAACACATACACACGCACCCTAACCAGCTGTTCTGACTAGGGCGCCTTTGGAAGGTTGTTGGGCTGTTGACTGACTGTTGACCGTTGATGGACAGATCCCTCTGGGTGCCCAATAACAGTTGACTTATTCTCCTTTTCCACTGGCCAAGCCATGTTGTCAGAGGAAAGACGGCCAACTATGAGAAAAGAATTGCTCCAGGAAAGGGCATACGTGCAAAGGGCAGCTGTTTCCCTTCTCTCTCAGGACATCCAGGTGCCATTACTAAATTTCCTGTATGCAGGGCCCTGGAAAAGTTCACTGACCTCGGGCAGGGGCTGCGGGGGACGGGGAACTCTTTTTCCTTTCAAACCGTCTTTCTTTACTCATTGTAACCAGAGGATCACCACTCACTATGTTGTCTTATAAATTATTCCTGCGAGATTTATAGCCATTTCTATGCTTCAAGTCAAACATTCTTTTAAGGCCAAACAGAGTAATTTACTGGATTTGTGTCTCTAAACAATCTTATAAATAGTCACTCTCTAGTTCAAGGTGAATAACAGTCGGTGGCAAGCTAGCATCAAAGAATACTGATTGCAATTCAATTTTATTACCTTTGAGGATTCACCCTGAGGATAGGGCAGACTGGTCAAAAATCTATAGGCTGATCATTGTGGGTCTGTACTGGAAAATCCTTTCCAAGTAAACACCTCCTGTAAGGGTTTTTGCCTCCTCTCTTCATTGATGACCGTATATATTTTTTTCTTTCCCGGAGATACCAAGATGACAGTGTTGCTAATCATACCTGCAGTTATGGCTGAGAGAGGCAGTGCATGTTCTTTCCAGGCTGCTTGCACATAAAGTCTGATCTCGAGGTTGTGCCTGCAAATGCTTTTTTACTCCCTGACACACCCATAAACACCCTCTATCCTTGACGCCATTGCAAATGGCAATGAACACAATTTAATGCCTTTACAGCTTCCCATTCTTGATAATTTCACTTGCTATGTAAAGCTTACAAGAGAAGCTGGCAAGATTTTCAGGAAACTAGATATTCTGCCTGGGCACATTTAACTCTCATAGTTCTAGAAATACACCCATTAGCCTATGATCTTTGATTTGGCAGGCAGTTTGATAACACATTGATACCATTTTCTGCCTACTGACCTACCGAAGGACACATAAACCTCTTAATTTCTCCAGAAATATATATGCCATTGGGTACAGCCACCCCCGGAAAACTTTGGTAAGGTAGTGGGATAATGTGAACAATTCTAGAATACCAAACTCAATTGTGCCAGTGATTTTAACCTAAGCGAACACAAACAGAGGTCAACTAAGCTTGCATCTGTTTCTTGTTCTTTCATGTCCTTAAAATCAAGAGATTATTTATCCAGAGTAAAAATTTAACTTCTTGTCGAAGGTTCCTTTCTCTCGTTATCTCTCTTTTCAAGTCTAAATCACTTCAGACTTCAGTGCTTCTCCAGGGCCGAACTCTGTATTCAGTAAGCAAGATTTTGCCAAATGTGCATGTGTGCTGCCTTAGCAGCTAGATGCTGAGGGAAAGTGAAGGGAGAGGAACAGGAAATGGAGTGCAAATGGAATTGTAATGTCTGTTATTGGTGATGTCTGTGAGAAAGGAACCAAGTCATTACTGTGCAGTGCAAAGGATTTGTGTTAATGTAACAAGTAGGTAAACTTTATTAAAACTACCAAAGAATGCTACTGCTAAATTAAAGCCAGCTACCTTAATGTTCATCCTGTTATACTGCTGGTTGCTATGGCAATGTTCTCCTAGGTATTTGTAAGGTCACAAAAGGAAGAGCTAACCCTCTTACTTCTGGAATAACTAATGTGGTTCTGTTACTTGCTTGATGTAAATGGTCTCAAGTGACAGCCAACTGTACATATAGTCAATTACAACTGCTCAAAGGAAATGATTTGTTGTAACAGCCGCAGTTCAACCTCTGTGACATCAATGTTTCTATGGAAACAGTTGCCTATTGCACTGCTTTGAATTGAGTATTGATCAAACTAGAGCCAACACTATTTCAGAGACTTGCTACTTTACTGTGTGGCAATTTACGATAGGAACTCATAACATCACTGTATATTTCAAGCCCCAAGGAACCAATTTAGCAGACAGTTACAGTAGAATATTAACAGAGGTCAATAATGGAAGTCTGATTATAGTCCTAGGACAATTATTCAATGCTTTTGTTGTCTGCCCTTCCACATTCTAGTGGCTATTACAGTTTTCAAATAATAATATTCATGCCTGAAGAAAGTGCTATATTCATTCATCTTCTATTTTAAACTTTATTTTTCATTGTTATGTTATCTATCAATAAAACTATTCTGCTATATTAACCAAGCTGTGACCCCTCAGAAGTAAATAACTATTGATCAAGGAGTAAAGATCTGCTGGTGCACAACACTGTTTTCCATTAATGATCTTATTGGCCCAGCTGATAAGATGGTTGTCTCCAAACAACTGAAGATACAAAAGCAAAAAATAACATAGGTCTAATTTCCATAAAAAATAGTTAGGATTCAATCCCCCATCGTTGTTAAAGAATGGATTCTCCAACCTCAGTTGAAGGAGTACTGAAAATAAAGACACTGCTATGCAGAATCCTTCTGTAAGCCTTTCATTCTGGGTAATATTTCCATTGTCCACAGATGTTTTACTCAATCTTCTTTGGAAACAACCTTCACAATAGTATCATCCAACCCTCTCCTTTTACAGATGAGGAAACAAGGTGACATGGCCTCTCTGGTGTCCTTCATAAAATAAATGCTCTCCTTACAAATATATATGTGAAAAATGTTGAATTGTGTTGAAAAATATCATGATTTATACATTTGTCACTCATCTGAATAAAAATACATGCCAATTATCTCTACTCTTAGACTATTTGTCAAGAACTTCAGTCAACCAATTCTATAAAATTATTTACTTCTTGCCCTCCTCATTCCAAGATGGAATTCAAGGCAGACAGCCAGTTTACTGCAGTGACACTGACCACAGCACAGGCATTGAAAATTAATTTTTGCAGCTGAAGTTATAAAACTTCAGAAAGCACTTGGATAACATGGCTACTTGCCAAAGAAGGGTAGGTGTCTATGAATGAAATCTGTTTCAATACACAGATAGTAGCACTAAATTTTATTACCATAATTGAAAAATTATGGTTTGGGGAATGATTCTTGTCAGGTAATAACAAATTCATCCACCTGCTTGAAAGAAGCTCCTCCTCATATAAGGAAAAAGGATATTCTCTGAGCTTAACTATTGATTTAAAAAAATCGTATCTAGATAGCTTAGAAATAAAAATTAGTTTAAAATATCGGTCCAGGTAACATCTAAAATAGTATTTGAATCAGTCAGGATCCCATTATACTTTTTTTAAAATCAGTTAAGACTTTTAGTCTTCTTGATGATAATCATTGTTAGGAGATGTGCTTTCCTTGTTCATATAGTGAGTACTTACTGAGCACCCACTGAATGCCAGATACTAGTCTGAACAATGGAAAGAGTTGAGTAAGGTTCTCAGGAGTAGGCGGTAAGGTCATTTGACATGTGGAATAGGGAGTTCAGGAAAGAAGTGGTCTCTGATACCATACTCGATGTTCTCCCCTTGTCTCTTTTAACGATAATTTTTCCCACAATTTTTGCTTGTTTATATATTTATGTCCTGCTTTGCTATAGAAAGGATTTAAAGTGGACCATAAGTTTGATTCTGAGCTTTCGGCCAACCTGTATAAAAAAGGAAACATATTCAGTCACACGATTCCATGTCTAGGAAATTAAAACAAAACAAAAAGCAGATGTGCAAAAGAGGCCCAATGACTCCTGGTACAGAGACCAGACAGAATTCTCCCTCGGGTCCTTAGAAACCAGACCTTGACGATGTGGTAAGGAACATCTTCCTCAACACAATGCCTGCAAATACACCACTGTGTTTTGTAAGGCTAAGCTATTAAGGCTTTTCATACAAATTCCGTGACCACACCAAAATGTCATTTAGTAAACACAGTTTTCCCAGACACCCAAACAAGGCCTTCCCTGACATACTGCTTTCTATCAACATATAGGTAGTGAGGAGCCATAAGAAATAAAACTATTAGTAAATTACCCATACAATATCTAACTTAGAATAGCGTACCTTTCTAGTTTACCTTGAAGATTACTCAGGTGCCAAGATTTACACCTACATAAATAGATGAGTTGGCATACTCACAAATCCATTTATCTCTATCTGTGTGTGTGTGTGTGTTTGTGTGTGTGTGTGTGATTTTTACTCTGTGAGATAACATGGAAGAACTTTCATGAAAATGTTAATTCTGGCTTTAGTCTATGGATCTCAAACTTTTTGGGCCTAGGCCATTCCTAGCTTACCCAAACTAGATCATCTGTATGAAAGAATAAGGAGAAGGAGAAGGTTATACAGTGATCTTCTTTGTCTCTTGTTATGGTTTTCTTAAGGACTATTTTTTCTGATATAAGTATAGCGACTCCTGCTCTCTTTTGGTTTCCATTTGCATGGAATATCTTTTCCTATCCCTTCACTTTGAGCCTATGTGTGTCCTTAAAGCTGAAGTGAATCTCTTACAGGCAACATATAGTTGGGTCTGGCTTATTTTTTTACATTCAGCATTCTATGCCTTTTTATTGAGGAGTTTATTTATTTACATTTAAAGTAATTATTGGGGCTCCTGGGTGGCTCAGTCGTTAAGCATCTGCCTTCGGCTCAGGTCATGATTTCAGGGTCCTGGGATCGAGCCCCGCATCGAGCTCCCTGCTCCGCGGGAAGCCTGCTTCTCCCTCGCCCCCTCCCCCTGCTTGTGTTCCCTCTCTCGCTGTGTGTCTCTCTGTCAAATAAATAAATAAAATCTTAAAAAAATATTTAAGTAATTATTGACAGGTAAGGTAGTGCCAAATTATTAATCGCTTTCAGGTTCTTTTATAGTTCCTTTGTTCCTTTCTTCCTCTCTTGCTACTTTCCTTTGTAAATTGATGATTTTCCATAGTGGAATGCTCTGATTCCCTGCTCTTTATATTCTGTGCATCTACTATAATTGTTTCATAATTACCAGGAGGCTTACATAAAACATTTTATAGTTACAACAGCGTATTTTAAGCTGGTAACAACTTAACTTCAATCACATACAAAACTCTACTCTTTACAGCCCCCCAACATGTTTTGTTTGTGATATTATAATCTACATCTTTTTTATATTTTGTGTCCACTAGCAAATTATTGAGCTACAGTTTTTAATAATTTTGTCACTTAACCTTTATACTTTAAACTTTATACTAAAGTTAAGTGATTAGCGCACCACCATGTTACAGTACTAACATAACGTACGGTATGAATTTTATTATATAGTTACCCTTACCAGTGTGTTTCATACTTTAATATGTGTTCATGTTACTAGTTAACCTCCCTTCATTTCGGTTTGAAGAACTTTCAGGATTTCCTGTATGACAGGTCTATTAGTGATGAACTCCCTCAGCTTTTGTTTGGGAAAAGTCTTCAACTCCATTTCTGAAGGACAGCTTTGCTGTGTATTCTTGGTTGGCAGTTTTTTCTTTCAGCACTCTGAATACATCATCCCACTCTCTCCTAGCCTGCACGGTTTCGGCTGGGAAATCCCTTATATGTGAGAAATCTTTTTTTTTCTCTTGCTGCCTTTAAAATTCTGTCTTTGATTTTAGCCAGTTTTATTATACTGTGTCTTAGAAGATCTTTGGGGGCTGAATCCTTATGGGCAGCTATGAGCTTCATGAACTTGGATGTCCCCATCCCTGCCCAGATTTGGGAAGTTCTCAGTCATAATTCCTTTAAGGAAGCTTTCTGCTCCTTTCTCCCTCTTCTCCTTCTGGATACTGTAATAATTCCTAGATTATTTCACTTGATGATATCCGATAATTCATGGAGACTTCTTTACTCTTTTCCATTCTTTTTTTCTTTTTTCTCCAATGACTGAATAATGTCAAATGACTTGTCTTTGACATCACAGATATTTTCTTCTGCTTGATCAAGTCTATTATGCTTTCTATTTCATTTTTTATTTTTTTTAAAGATTTATTTATTTGAGAGAGAGAGAGAGAGAGAGTGTGTGTGTGTGTGTGTGAGGGGGGGGGAGGGACAGAGGAAGAGAGAGAATCTCAAGCAGACTCCCTGCTGAGCACAGAGCCCCATGTGGGTGGGGCTTGATATCACAAACCTGAGATCACGACCTGAGCCAAAACCAGGAGTCGGACACTCAACCAACTGAACCACCCTGGCACCCCTCTATTGCATTTTTCATTTCATTAACTGTATTGTTTAGCTCCAGAATTTCTGTTTGGTTCTTTGTTATTATTCCTATCTCTCTGTTAAACTTCTCATTTTTTAGTGCATTATCTTCTATTTTGTTGAATTATCTTTCCATGTTTTTGTGTACCTCATTGAGCTTCCTTAAAACAACTGTCTTGAATTCTTTATCAGGAAAATCACAGATTTCCATTTCTTTGGGATCAGTTACTGGAAAATTTTTGTGTTCCTTTGATAGTGTCATGTTTCCTTGGTTTTTCATGTTCCTTGAAATTGTGTGTTGCTGTCTTTGCCTTTGAAAAAGCAGCCACCTCTTCTAGTCCTTCCTGACTAGCTTTGGAAGAGAAATCTCTTCTGTTAGCCCTGCTAGGGATTCTGAAGCTGTCTCAGACCTTTTCTATGGATATACCTGCACCACACTTGTCCTTCTCTTTTGGGGGTTTTCTTAAGCATTGTGTCTTCTCTCGATCCTGCAACGACAGCCTGGGTCCTCTGTTTGCTTTCCCTAAGGCAGTGCAGAATGCTCAAGTTTATGTGCTTTCTCCCAATCCCTCACACTTGGGCAGGCTTACTGTGCATGCTCACTAGCCATTTGCAAAGGCTGGCACTCACTGCCTTCAGAGGCATATACGGGAAGCTGGCCACAGGGTGGGGATGAGGGGTGTAGGTGAGGTGCTCAGAGCACTGCTGGTGCCTGTGAGCCAGTCGGCGGGATCTGCAGGGGAGGCATCCCCAGCAGTCCGTGGGCAGGCTTCCCATGGAGTCTGCAAAGCAACTTGGTAGGATCCTGTTCCTTTGATGCCTTCCGAGAGCCTGGCTGCTGTTCTTCCAGCGCCTCCTGCTCTCCACGCAGCACACCTCCGTATTCCGGACGGGAAAAGAAAGAAGTGGGTCTCTTTGAAACATCCCACAAGCTGGAGACCCCAGACACTCATTCACATGCCCGCACTTCTTCAGGGAGAAGTTGTGGGCCACGACGGTCTCCCGTGGCCCTGACCTCTGCTGTCTTGGAGGAGGGGGTGACGTGGGTAAAATGAAACTCTTCCTCTGACCCTCTCCAATGCATCCAGCTCAGACCTTTTTTTCCCCTTGTTTCTTTTTTTTTCTTCCCCCTTTGGGTGTGACAGTATGCTGGAACTTCTCCAGTGGGCTCCCGAACCTCTACAAAGTCACTCTCATCTGTGAAAGACTGTCAAAATCAGTGTTCTTTGGGGGGAATACAGGAGGAAACTCCTATTCCACCGTTTTGCTGACAGCACTCTCCTGACCTCTGTTCCTTCCCTGCCCTCTTGTGTCAGTGAATGTGAGCTGTGTGGTACAACAAAAGAGCACTGGGGTACCTGGGCCCAAGCCAGACCTCGGCTTCCTGCTGCTTACCGGACCTCTAGAAAGTTGTAGCAAGTAGCCTCTCAAAGACTCCTCATCTATTAAATACATTATAAATACACATCCTCCCTTCTGATGCGTTCTGGAAATTCATTGAGATACTATAACATCTGTACAAGTGTTCTGTAAACTGCAGGATGTTATTTAAATTTGAAAGGTGAATTTGTTGAAAGCAATTTTTTTTTTCACGGTCTGCCTAAATCTCAGAATAACTGGGTGTTATTTGGGGTTTTCTGATCTCTTAGAATATATTTTGACCCGAACTGCTTTAAACAGACCACTACACAGAGGAACAACCTAGACAGGTAAGTGGAATCCATGTACTATCACGGGAAAAGCACAGGTCTCAAGAGGCTTATGTTTCTGGTGGGCTCCAGCCTCTTCGCCACCCCCACCCCACGTGAGAGCAGGCAGTGTACTTGGCCCTCTGAGCTTGTAAACTCAGGTTAATGATCTCCAACCTGAAGAATCTTTGTGATGATTAGTAACAAATGACATAGGAGGGCACCTGGCACACAGCAGGTGCTCGATAAATGAGAACTCTTACTATTTTACAGAGAAAGGAAACAATAAACTGGATAGAACTATATAAATCCTGTCCATAATCTTATTCCCTCACAGGGAGATTTGGAATAAGGGGGTTTATTCTTGGAACCCACCCAGTTGGGTTTAGTTACTAGAGAGCCAAAAGTTACCTCCAGGAGCCAATCTTCATGATGTTTGGTTAAGAGAAGAGGTATTACCTTCATTCCCATTTTACAGGTGAGAAAATCAAGGGGTTACATTCATTACTGGAACATTAGAATGGGAAGGAAACCAAGGTCTTCTGATTACCACAGTTCTTGTTTTACCCACAGTTCTCTGCCAGTTACCCTGTAAGACAGCCCCTGGACATGAACTCCTAAAGCATAGCACCCTAACAGAAGGCCAGCACCAGCGGAAAGTGCAGGGGAATGCTACCTATCGAGTGTGGGAAGTAAATTTTAGCTGGCAAAAATCATCTAGAGAAACTTTCAATAGGATCTTGAGAGAAGCCTTTTAAAAATGTCAACTTCCAGTGTCAGACCAGAAAGCAGGAAGGCCCCACAAGATGGGTAGCTTCAGTGTCCTTTCTGAAGTCTTCTAGCACCCCTAGCCCATATATTACCAGAGTCTGGGCTATCTTAAGGGTCCCCCCAAAATCTAATGTCATCCTAGCCAAGGCTCAAAGGATCTCTGAAGGGCCAAGAACCCCGCTGGGTCCGGATTGTCCAAGGCTCGGGGAAGTTGGGAGGAGTACAGGAGAGGGTAAGAAAAGAAGTACCAATGGCCTATGGCAAGAAGTTTAACTAAATGTCACCGCATCAAACCTCTTTCAGCTTGCTGTTAATACGGATTTCCTCTCCCAGGTTTGGTCTTCTGGACCCCAGAACCAGCTTGGGATTCAACCATACAGGTCATAGACCCAAGGAACTAGCAGTACACACCTTAGGTCGTGCAATTCCCTAGCCTGGCAGTTGGGAAAAAATCACAACGGTTACTACCGACGCGTCCGTAAGTATTTGAATCAGCTCCATTTCCCCATCTCTCCAGTACCGCCTACATATTTTTAAAGCTGCAGCTTTCCTTTGGGAACACTATTGCTGAGAGGTGCCCTAGAAATCCATGATGAATTTAAACAATAAGGAGGTACTATTACTTCTGGCTGATTTACTAATTCACTAAAGGGATAATATACACAACACAGGAAGTCTCTTTAAGCAGGTATTTCAGCGGAAATCTGGACTCTGAATTTTTCAACAGGACACCTCATATTTTGTGGCTATTCAATAGGTCATGATTTCACAATTGTCTTACATCTGTTCCCAGCATCTCTTCCCACCCTCTACCCGTCCCCATTAGGCAGGCCAACATGACTAATCTGAAACTTTGAGGTAAGAGGAGGGAGTACACATATACCCCAATATGTATTTGTTCCAGACCTCTAAAACCAATACTGACTTGAGAATCTTATGACTTTTCTTAGGAAACTGATCAAGTTATGAGATCAGGGCTAGGAATATGCATTCTCCAAAAGCTGCAATTTATGCTGAAAGTAGCTCCAGAAATACAAGCTCCTTAAGAATGTACATTGTACTTTCTTTTCCTGCCTTCATTACAAACATGCGAACCATGAATTTTTGATGCTCTGCGAACCTCCCTAGGCGCTGACAATTTTGCATTCCATCACACCATCAGCCCACCAGATGTAAGGGTCAGGCCTCCTCCTGGAGCTTACGGGTCCTTCATGAATGGAGAGAGGCTAAGGCAGGAAAGACGATCTACTCTTGTGCCCATGATCCACCTTCTCAGACCTGTTCTGGTTCCTTCTCTTGGATGCGTTCCACAGAGAACTGGAACAGGTGGACTGGATGGGCAAGGGCTGAGGTTTTGGGGATGGAGCGGGGACAGAGAGAGGGCAAGGGGGTACGGTGGGGGGGAGACCAGGCTGAGGGACTGAGGGGCAGAGCAGTGGATGCTCTCAACCGTTGAGGACGTGGAGCAGGGAGTCTGCAGGCTTTGTTTCACTTCATGACAATTCGGTCACAGAAATTTCTCACTTCCTGTATTCCAACCTCAAATTCAGCACGTCATGGACATTTGACCCCACGTGTACCGTGACAGGTTTCTTCTTGAAGGTCACACATCAGAAGCATACAAGTCAAAGACAGGAAATGCCCAAAGTCAGAAGTCCCTTGACGGCAGGTTTCTTACAAATCTGTCTTCCCCTTGGGTCGTCCCTTGGAGGGATGGACGTGAACATCCATTTTCCTTTACTGTGGTCTGCGTCACCTCATGAAGAAAACAACCCGCAGCTCAGTGGTGCGTTTCTGAGTTTCTCTTATTTATTTGGTTCTCAAACACAAAGCCCAGGTCCAGGGATGGCACTATAAACCCTCTTAAATACAAAAATAAAACTTGATATTTCCATAAGGCCACAAAGAAAAGGCAGTGGGTCTGACTTAGCTATTCCCCTGGGTTCTCTCCAGAAGTCAGGGGTAAGACAAGCTGTATTTCCCAGCACGGACACAGCACACACCTTTTTGACCGACAGAGGATGTGGCTATTTGCACTACGTTATACCCATAAATTCCATCCGCTCAGCAAGTCAAATTATTGCTGGCCTCCAAAATACATTAAGTTTGGGTTTAAATCAGTCACTTTTGAAGATATACTGCAGCCCACTTCCTAGCCATATTTGTAATATATTCACCCTGCAAATGTTCTTTAAAATGCATTGTTTGTGGAGTTGTCTTACTTCAGCCCCCCATGTGAAGATATAAGAAATATAAGCTCTAATTTGCAGTTTCTTTGTGTGTGTGACTGTTCACGATTCTACGCATGGAGCTAATGGCTGCCGAAAGGCTTTTGTGTTATGAAGAGAAAGAGCTCGTTGAATCTGAATCAAATTAGAATTAGTGATATAATAGTAAACCGCAATGGGAAAACACAGAGCCCTGAGCTGTTTATGCTAGAATTTGGTGACGGCAGACAAGCTCTTCCAGGTAATGGTGGGAAGGAGAAAGCCACAGAATCGTCTGGGAGGGTTAATGGTGTATTGCAAGATTAAAGTATGCCTCAGTGGCAGTGCTAAAAATCTCTCCCCCTCTCTCCTACACTCCCTATCTTACAAAGTGTTACACACTTGTGCTCCTCATCAATTGTCATTCAAACAACACGACAACACGACGAACTGACTCAGAAAGCAAGGAAGCTGAGAAAGAGAGAGAGAGAGAAATAGAGCCATAGTTCCTTGGTTTCCTTGGGAAAGAGGTGCGTCCTCCCGGCAGTTCCCTTCCTCCAACCGCTCTCTGCCTGACGGGAAGGAGGTGCGCACCATGGCAGGAGGGATGTGCGGGCGGCCCCTCCCCAACGCTCGGCTGGGCGTTTCTCTGAGCTGGGGAAGGAAACTGGCCTGTGGAGCCCGTGGGAAGCAGGACGTTCGGATGGTTTGGCACCTGCCACTATTCTTTATGCCCACCTTATTTCAAAAGACTGTTAGTTTTTAAAGATAAAAAAGCTGCTAACACCTCACCAAGGAAGATGGCGCCACAAGCATTGTCCACACTGCACGCAGTATCTTTAGTACACTGTGGTATATATGGATTGTTCTTAGTATTTCTCAGAAATCAAGCACGCATGTTTTTCCTTCCCCAGTCTTTTGCACCCAGGTGTACGAGCCTACTACACTAAATATCTGGTGGATACTAAGATATTATTTTCCTACAAGTCATATGCCAGGGTCAATTGATATCTATAATATTCCATATTCTCTGATAATCATAATATTTCTGCATAGATTGGGGGCTGTCACATTTAGTCTGAATTACCATTTTTGATCACTTACATGCCAAGAACTTTGCTGGGCACTTTACATTTACTATCGTCTTTATATAGCTATCAACCTTACAATAGATATTATTCCATTTTGCCACTGAGGAGACTCAGGATCAGAGAGGTAAAGTAGCTGGCTGGACATCACAGGGCTAGTAAGTAGCAGAGCTAGAACTTGACCTTGGGGATTATTTACTCCAGAGCTTCTTTAATCACTTCCCCGCATCCATCATCACGATTATTATATACTGAGGACCAGGGTTTTGCTGGAGCCACTTGTACCAGCTTGCAAGAGCTGAATGTGAAATCTTTAGGAAGTTTGCAAGTTAGTTGTTGTCACATTGGTGGCTTGAAATTGGCCACGGTAGGAGTATTTACACCATGGAAACAGGCAAACACTACACATCAGGGCCTTTTTTTTTTTTTTTTTTTTTTGAGAGAGAGAAAGAGAACCAATTTTTTGAAAATTTACCAGCACACTGCTGCCAAAGGAAGAACATTTCCAATTATTGGGCTCTTTCTTCCTCCTCCATAGTGCTGTCCCCAAAGCACGTAAGGCAACAAAGTTAACAACTGGAGGACGAATACCCTGGGAAATGGTGCCAACCTCCAGGCTAGGTGTGGACCTCCCTATACAGTCTCGGCTTCGATACCCATTCTGGCCTGATTTTGCCCTTTGTCTTCACTTACTCCACCCACTCTGCCTGTGAAGTACATAAGGGGTTGGCAGAACAAATCAAGACATCTGATACAGTTGTTTTGATGATAAGTTTTGGAAGCCAAATTCAGTTCTTACGACTCAAAATCAATACCCTCAGCCTATGGCATCAATTAGCTTTTCTCGACTCTTTCACTTTCCATCAGGTGAATATAATGTAAGTCCAAAGGAAATATATATTCTGAACACAGAGGGCATCCCTTTATGTCCAAACCTGATCTCCACCGGGGAGAGTCATGCTCAATATTTTTTATTATTATACAGTTAACATTTATTGAGTGTTAATAGTGAGCTTATATATAACACAGATACCATTACTATACCTGGTTTCTTGGCAGAGTATAGGAACAGCATGTTTTTGATATCTTGTATGGCACCAAACTTGCTATAATTTCCCAGCGAAGTCAGTGCTCCTAATTTCCTGAACATCTGTGCGTCAAATTCATTAAATGGCTAATGAATCCAGACATATAAGGTTCATAAAAATATTTATATCTGACATTAACAAAATGTCACTCCTGCTTTGTTCCTCTACATGACACCCTTAAGACAACCAAGTTTTTGTCACTGGCTAGAATCTGGTGGAAGAAGGCAAATGACTGAAATCAGTACTTTCAAGTTTCTTCCATTGGAAGGGGGATAGAGAAACCATGGCTCAAAATGGTCAATGAATATAGGACAAAGAAGAGGGGAATGGGATCCAGGAGTGCAGGCAAAATCAGAAGATGCCCACATTCCATAAATTCATTTACATGAAGATCACAGCAAACATGGATCAAAGGTTGACTAAGGGTAGAACGTTATGCAGGCATGATCAGTGATCACACATGTCCCCCCCGCCCCCCACTGTCACCATGACCACCAGCCAGATCAGGGTCTCTGGGCTGAGCCCACATTTACAAAAATTAATAATCACAATGCTCTGTTCTTCGAAGTTTAAACATTCTAGCAAGGAATGAAGAAACACTATTTGCCATGAACTCTGAACTGAGTCAAATACTGGGGTTCTCCTCTGAACGTTCCCTGACTAGATAACCTTGTAGCTGTTACTGGATTTCTCCATTGTCTCAGGACTTCCTACTCCCATGCATAAAATGAGCCGGGGTGTGGGTGAGATTTCCAGCCCCTTCCGAATCTAAAGGTTTTAGGCTTGTTCTGTTGAGGAAGATGGGAGGCTGGAGATAAATGTTAACTTACAGAACTTTAGTCCAAAGCTGGAAAACAACGCTCATTTTTGTGTTTGCACAGGTTAAGGAAAAAGGGCTTCATCAGGGGCCTACCAGGGGGAAACCCCCACCTTCATATCCTCTCTCGTAGACACCTTTCAGTAGAAATGAGACTCACAACGTCCCAGTGGAGCATGTTTGCAGCTCTGTGACTTGCTCATTCTGTCTCAACGCCTGGAAGAGCCTCCTGGTCCCCTTCACCAGCCCCTCCAGAAGCAGCTCACGCTCCGCTGGCCCTCTCCAGCCCTCACGACCTGGCCCCAACAAACCACCTCACCCTCCTCCGAACTCCTGTAGAGTTGACTTTTGAACAACACGGGTTTGAACTGAATGGGTCAACTTATACATGGATTTTTTTGATAAATACAGTACAGTACTGTAAATGCATTTTTTCTTCCTTATGATGTTCTTAATAACATTTTCTTTTCTTTAGCTCACTTTGTTGTAAGAGTACAGTATATAATATATATGTAACATACAAAATATGTGTTAAATGACTGCTGATGTTGTCAGTAAGGTTTCCAGTCAACAGTAGGCTATTAGTACCTAAGTTTTGGGGGAGTCAATGGTTATGTGCAATTTTCAACCATGTGGGGGCTGGCACCCCTAACCCCCACGTTGTTCAAGGGCCCACTATACTATTTATCTCCAGTGAATGCCATTTTATAATCCAGTACTGCTCTGTGACATGGCTTTTCTGGTATTAAAGTATTATTCAAACATATCATTATTATTGTCTTTTACATATGCACAATTTATTGCCCTGATTTGATTATAAACTCCTTGAGAACAAGTTTTGTATCATTCACTTCGGAGGGTCCCCACAACACCGTGGTGAGTTGCCATAGTAGATTCTGTAGCTCACTTTTTCCATCTGCAGAATGTGGATGATAGTACCTACTTTATAGACATATGCGGAGAAAAGGAGATTGTGAGAAGTAAATTATGCCTGATTCAATAAGTGCTGGATGGCATTATTAATATTATATTAGGGCAAAGGGAAGAATATAGTGTTAGAAATGAGCAAAACTGAAATCTGGTTCCACCTCTATCAATTAGTGACTTTAAGAAAGTCAATTACCACTACCATATTCCAGGCTTCTCAGTGTTTCCTTGAAAGGACTATTTCTGTAACACCAGAGAAACCAAACTAAAAATGTAAAATGTCTACCAGCAAACCCACTATTTTGTTTAAAACAAGTAAAACAAGCAGACATCTAAATAGTCAATTGATGAATTATGCTAGCATGATTGCCTATATCCATGAGTAAGAGATGAACAGAGCCAGAAAGTACCACGCACCCAGGGATGTCCCAAGATGCCTCCCCTGGGGACAAAAACCTCCTCCAGCCTAGGCACCAGAGGAATCTTGGCACATACACACCATGGGGTTCCTTGCCCATGCCTATAGAAGGCCATTGCTTTCATAAAAAGCTAAGTACATCACAGATGAAACCACACAATTTCATTTCCTGACTTCTTATGGTCTAAATGTACTCTTCTACCCGCAAACCATAAATATGATCATTCTTACTTTTTCAGTCTCATGTTATCAATTATTAGAAGTCAGAGGCCATCTAAGTTATATCAGCAATATACCAGATAGTCATTCATTCACCAAATAATTATTTAATATGTCTGTGTGCAAGGCACTGGAGCACACAACAGCGAACAACACAATCTAACTACAGTATTATTAGACAACTTATCTTAGTATCTAGGAAGATTTGTCCCTTTGCTGTCATGTAGGCATAATTACAATGTGAACAGTACATCTTTAAAAAGAAAAAAGTATTAATCAAGCAAAAATCCATGGTTAAAATACTTGGAATTTAGTGTTCTTATCCCTTCTTTAAAGACAATGAAAGGCAAAAAAATTATTAGGAAAAATTATTTGATATTCTGATATGCTCACACTCATTGCTCCAGTGAAAACAGGAGATGTGTAAGTGCATTTTTACTTTGTATAACAAAACAACCCAATAAAAAGGTAAAGTATGGTGGAAGTATATAACCTTTATGATATTTCTTGAAATTACTCCACTTTTATAGAGGATGATATTCATGCTGGCAACAGCTATAACAAATATGGAAATGTAAAAGAAGAGAGATTAAATATGGGATTTATCTATGGGCCCCAGTACATTAAACCCTTAACATATTTGAAATATGAAAATAACCTGGGCCCTCAACATCAGGATCATGAAGGGAATTTTAATGGTGTCCTGTGCCTTCACTTCCAAGATTTGAATTTTTGTTGTTTCAAAGGTCTTTTTATATATCTGCTTGACTTGCACAATTACAGCAATTTGTCACTGCGACCAATAAGACAAAAGCATTTGAAATTGGTGATGGTGGGTGACTCATCCTGACCTGATAGGCAGTAAGCAGAAACCAGTCCTTGGCTTTCTCTTCCAGCCTCCCACAAAGTGGGAGCTCAGGCCATGCAGCAGTGACCACACCTGGGGGAGGCAGGATGCCAGTTCTAAATCCTCTGCCCATGAAACATGCACTACCTGTGCATCAAAGTGGGGCCATTCTTGAATCGGCAGATGTTAGAGAGCAACACAGCCTTTCCTCCATCTGTTACCCGTAAACACCTCCTAACTGAAGCACGAGCTGACACACTGGTCCTCTCTGTAAAGGGTGGAAGGAAAAGCTAAGTCCATCCCAGAATACGCCATTTCTTCAAGAATGGAGTACCTGTTCATCATGACCGATGGAGATTTTGAAGAGTAAAATCCGAGTTGGGGAGGCAGCAAAGAGATGAACATTATGCCTGTATCAGTGGGACATGAGAGAATGGCTGTAAGGTTTAAACCCAGGCAGGGGAAAAAGGAATAGGAGGGCGTGAGAACAAAGAGAAGTTCATAGGGCACCGGGGACAATGAGGAAGTGAGAGGTAAAGAAGTAAGAGACAAAGCACAGTTCCCAAATCTGTCTTCTCACTTCATCCCAGGGCCATCGTCTAGCTCTTCACTTACTTATGTCTCACATATGCCACAGGAGTTGGTAGATAAAAGCAACCTGGTAATTAGTTTTTTTAAATAAAGAGACCCCTAGGACTTCCAGTTTAAAATGGCATCTGGCTAATAGTTCTGATATGGCCTCTTCTACTAAAACACACACACACGCAGGCAAACATTTACATTGCCACCAAAAATTAAGATTGACAGTCAGCTCCTCACCACTAACAGTAAGGTCAATGAACCTGGATTTTTAAAGGCAATTAGTGGCCCACCTGTGCTTGCCACCAGACCTAGGGAAAACGCACCTGTCTGAAGTTAGAAAGGCCCATTATACCTTCCCCACTGTCTGCCACCTGGCTCGTTAAATCAGACAGCCATTCTTCTACCATATAAGTGCTCCTTTTTAAGCTGGAGTGTTATTTTCCTTCCATATCCAACCCCTCAGCAGTCAGCTTTTTTCTTAAAAACAATCAGGGCCCTTACCTGGAAAAGAACTGGTCAACAAGATGGAATGAGGAAGCAAGCCTTGGGGTGCCTCATTTCCAACCATGAAAAAACCACAGTATGAGAGAAGACAGAATAAAAGATCTCTGACAACCAGGTATGCTGAGTATTACAGCTTTCATGCCAGAAGGTAAAGCAATGGGAGCAGGGCATGAGCTAATGTCAACGCTTAAGGAATGAAAGCAAGTTAAACTCCAGAAATCGAGCTAGCGGCTCTGGATATCACCTTGCCCTCCAGATGTAGCTCTACGAAGGGAATCAACCCCACATTCAAGTGGACAGAAGGAGGCACCAGTCCAGATAGATATCCTGTGTTAAGAAAAGTGACAAGAAGGGGCGCCTGGGTGGCTCAGTCAGTTAAGCATCTGCCTTTGGCTCGGGTCATGATCCCAGCATCCTGGAATCGAGCCCCGCATCTGGCTCCATGCTCGGCGGGGAACCTGCTTCTCCCTCTCCCTCTGCCTGCCTATCTGCCTACTTGTGATCTCTCTCTCTGTCAAATAAAATCAAGAAAGAAAAGAAAAGAAAAGAAAAGAAAGAAAGAAAAGAAAAGTGACAAGAAGAATAATAAATGCATTTTGATGAATGACACCAAAATAGAGAGAGAGGATATTATCCTAAAGACTCAGAGGGAGCAGAGCCTCTGAAAATAATTTACCACAGGAATTGAAAGAAATTTTCAGAGAAAATATTTTTCAATCTTCAATAGAATTCAAGAAGTAATGGCCTTTATGGAATAGGAACAGATATCCATAACAAGAGAATAGGTCATGAGGAAGAGACGGCAAGGTGAGATGGAAAGAAGATTGTGTGAGATAGAAAAAGACTGAAGTAAAATCAAAATGCAATGATGGAATTAAAATCTGAATTTGAAGCCATGTGGTACAGAAATGACACTGCAGATAATCACATCAGTAAAGCAGGAAACCAATCTGAGAAAAGGACAAAGATGGAAATAATTAAAGAAATTATGACATAATGAAAGAGAGGATAACAAACACAGAAAACCAAGAACTATACATGCTTTTTAGGAAAAACTAGAAGAGACAGAGGTTATAATCAAACAAAAAAAATTTAATGTTTTTTAACTTAAAAAAAAAAATGTTGAGTACCAAGATCACGAATCCACTACATTCCAGGCAAAACAAACATGTTAAGACATACCTAGAAGCATCCATGAGAACTTTTGAAGGTCAGAGGTAAATAACATTCCTACCACCCAAAATGTCATGCCTAGACATGTTAGATTATTTTTCCTGTGCAAAAATCACAGAAAACACTGCTGGAGGTCAACTGTATGGCGATGGTTGGGAACCAGACTTTGGATGATGATCACTTTGTAGCCTATACAGATGTCAAATTACAATGCTCTACACCTGAAACTTATATCGTGCTGTTTACTAATCTGCCCCAATAAGAAAAAAGGGACACACAAAAGGACTCAGAGATAATGTGAAATAAATAAGAATGGAACTATTGTGCTTTTGAAGAATTAGCAATGAGCAGTAAAAGAAGTTCTCCATTTTAACTACGTTAAGCGATTTTTGCAAAATTTGTTAACAAAGTAAATATTAAAAGTATCAGGAAGGGCGCCTGGGTGGCTCACTTGGTTAAGCGACTGCCTTCGGCTCAGGTCATGATCCTGGAGTCCTGGGATCGAGTCCCGCATCGGGCTCCCTGCTCAGCGGGGAGTCTGCTTCTCCCTCTGACCCTCCCTCGTCTCGTGTGCTCTCTCTCTCTCGTTCTTGCTCTCTCAAATAAATAAATAAAAATCTTAAAAATAAATAAATAAAAGTATCAGTAAAAGAAAAAAAGGTTATATAAACAATAGTGATAATATGTATCTTACATCTAAGCTTGTATTAACAAAGATGGGTAAGTAATGAGGGAAAAAAATAAAACTATGGTAACTTTCTCATATATAAGGATATTTTAGAGACATGGTTTAATTCTTGATTTTGAAAATTTGGGGAATATAAAGAATGGTTCTTTAAAAAATTTAAAGGCAACCAATAGTAAAATTTAAAATAAGATTACCTTTCAAGATTTCCTTAATAGAAAAAGTAAATTTTAAAAGAAAGCAAAAAATATTGCATAGAGCAAATAAACAAAAGACAAGGGAACAGCAAAATGTCAGTAAGAGGATAAAACATAAATTATGGGAAAATTTGTAAATGGGTTAAACCAGCCCATTTAAGGACCAGTAGTTTCAAATTGGTTTCATCTTTTTCATTGCAGAATAACTGACATACAGTACTGTATTTGTTTTAGATGCACAACATGGCAATTTGATATTTATATACATTATCAAATGATCATTGGATTAAGTCTAGTTACCATCTGTCAGCATACAAAGCTGTTACGATATTGATTATATTCCCTATGCTGTACATTACATCTCCAAGTTTTATTTATTTTATACCTAGAAAACTGTACCTCTTAATCTCCTTGACCTATTTTGTCTACCCCACACACACATCCCCTCCAACAACCATCAGTTTGTTCTCTGTACCTGTGAGTCTCTTTTGTTCTTTTTGTTTTTTAGATTCCATATGTAAGTGAAGTCATATGGTATTTGTCCTTTCTCTGTTTGACTTATTTCACTTACATAATGCCCTCTAGGTCCATCTATGTTGCCATAACTGGCAAGATTTCACTTTTTATGGCTAACATTCTGTTGTGTATATATATGTATATATGCCACATCTTTTTTATCCATTTATCTATCAATAGACATTTAGGTTGTTTCCCTATCTTGGCTATTGTAAATAATGCTGCAGTGAACATAATAGGGGTGTGTGCATGCATATATCTTCTCGAATTAGTGCTTTTTGGATTCATCTGGATAAATACCTACAAGTGGAGGGGCTGGATCATAGGGTAGCTCTATTTTTAATTTTTTGAGAAAACTCCATACTGTTTTCCATAGCAGCTGTACCAGTATAAATTCCCACCAATGGTGCACTAGGGAGCCTTTTTCTCCATATCCTTGCCAACACTTATTTCTTATCTTCAGAAACAAAATTCAGACCTATGCTGCTTAAAAGAGACCCACCAAAAAACAAGTGACTCAGACGAGTAAGAAGTGTAAGAATAGGTAAACATATGTTTGATAAATACATGCAAAAGAAAAAGTTATAAACGAGGAGTCAAGCTAAAAAGCAATAAACAGGTCAAAGACGTAATTTTATATTGATAAAAGATATAATCCACAACTAAGGGAAAATAGTCGTAAACATTTTTATACACCAAATAGCATAGCAAAATTTAATAAGCCATTCTCATATATCAGACCATAAAAACAACAATTAATTTCCCAAAGCAGAAATTCTAAAGGCCACATATTTCCAACCACAATACAATCAAACCAAAAACCATTATCCTATATTTTAACAAACAAATTAATAAATAAATAAAACCAATAACTTTGAACTTTTGAAAAAACACTCTCCTGGAAGCCTGGATAGCTCAGTCAGTTGAAAGTCAGACTCTTGATTTCAGCTCAGGTAGTGATCTCAGGGTGGTAAGATCAAGCTCAGTGTCACGTTCCTCACTCAACAGGGAGTCTACTTCTCTCCTTCTCCTTCTCCCTGTGCCCCTCCTCTTGCTCTCTCTCTCTTAATTAAATAAATCTTTAAAAAAAAAAAAAAGGTGGGGGGCTGCTAGGTGGCTCATGTCAGTCAGTTGAGTGGCCAGCTCTGGATTTGGGCTCAGGTAATGATCTCAGGGTCCTGGGATTGGGCCCTGCATCGGGCTTGCTCAGCCGGGAATTTGCTTGAGGATTCTCTCCCTCTCCCTCTGCCCCTCCCCTTGCTCACATGCTCTCCCTCTCTCTCAAATAAATAAATCTTAAAAACAAACAAACAAAAACACTCTCCTAACGTAAGTTACAAAGGATATCAAATCCTCAATTATAGACTAGGTTTTATTTTTTAAAAAGATTTTTTTAATTTATTTGACACGGAGAGAGAGAGAGAGAGCATAAGCAGGGGGAGCAGCAGAGGGAGAAGGAGAAGCAGGCTCCCCACTGAGCAGGGAGCCCGATGCAGGGCTCAATCCCAGGACCCTGAGATCATGACCAGAGCCAAAGGCAGAAACTTAACCAACTGAGCCACCCAGACACCCCTAGACTAGGTTTTAAATAACATAACATAACTAAGAAATAACATAACCAAGTATATTAATAAAAATTGTGGGAGGTGGCCAAAATTCAAGTCAAGAATGAATCATAACCTTTAATGAATTATCAAATCAAATACGAAAATAAATTGATATTTGATAAATTGATAAATCTGGTCATTGATAAAATAAATTGAAAATAAAATTATGACAATGATGAAGTTTGAGCACTTGCCATGAGGTACTCAACCAAATGTCTTACATAATTATCTGTTGAAACATCACATTATTTTTGAGAGATGGGTATTACTAGCAGTAGTTATATTTCATAAATAGAGAAATTGAGATTTCAAGACATTAAGTAATTTTCCCAAGATAACACAGCTAATAAATGACAAAATTGGGATTTAATCCAGGTTTGTCTGACTCCAAAGTCTTTGCCCATAATCACTGCCATTACAGGATTAGAAAAGAAAAAAGAATCTAAATGATAAATTTAGTTTTGAAAAACTAGGCCAACATCTGATGAACCTAAGAAAATAAAGATAAAAAGAACAAAAAAAATTTTAAATTAAAAAGAGGATATAACAGATACATTATAATTTTAAAATTATTCTTTATGTTGGGGTGCCTGGGTGGCTCAGTCGGTTGAGCGTCTGCCTTCGGCTCAGGTCATGATCCCGGGGTCCTGGGATCCAGCCCCGCATCAGGCTCCCTGCTCCGCGGGAAGCCTGCTTCTCCCTCTCCCACTCCCCCTGCTTGTGTTCCTTCTCTCGCTGTGTCTCTGTCAAAAAAATAAATAAAATCTTTAAAAGAAAATTATTCTTTATGTTAATAAATTTGTAAGTGAACTAGATTATTTCATAATATAAATTTCTAATTGTGTTGAGAAGTAGATGATCTGAATAGACAAAAAACTGGAAAAAATAGAAAGTTATCAAAGTCACAAGGATTAGAATGATTTATCAGTGAATTTTTTTTTTAAGATTTATTTATTTGAGAGAGAGAGAGAGTAATCAGGGGGAGGGACAGAGGGAGGAGCAGAGGATGAGGGAGAGACTCTCAAGCAGACTCCCTGCTGAGCACAGAGCCCATGATGGGCTCCATTCCACCACCCTGAGGTCATGACCTGAGCCAAAATCACGAGTCACTCAGTTAACCAACTGAGCCACCCAGGCACCCCACCAGTGAATTTTTTTAGTTTCAAACAACAAGAATAATCTTTAAAACTCAGGTATAAAACCAAAATGAACAAATGTCAGAATTTTATCAAGACCCAAAGAAAGACTTGAATAAATGTTCCTGAATGGGAAAACCCAATTTTATAAAGATGGAAAAAAAGAATTCTAAAATTAATTTCAGGATTTAACTCAGTCTTCATGGGGATAATTTTTTTTAATTTGGCAAAATGTTTCTAAAGTTTAACAAATGAACAAAAAGGGCTGACCATTACATTTTTGGAAAAGAAAAAAACATGCATAATTAAGAGCTATCTGGATGATTAAAACATCCTATACAGTTTTAGCAAGCAAACTATTAAAAAACTGTTGCAAAAATCAGTGGGTAGATCAATGGAATGGGATTAATAGCCCAGAAAGACACATGGCATATAAAGGAATGAGTATGTGATGAAGGTGCCAACACAGCTAAGTAGGAAAGGAATGACATAGTCAATGCAGCAGTGTAACCATGTGGGACAGAGAGGAGGACAGGAATTAAATCCTTCCCATCCCCCACACACATGCACATGTGACACGCATGCACACATCATACACACAGTTCAAAGATATAAACGTAAAAGCCAAGAAATCCAATCTTAAAAATATTTGAAAGTAGATGAATATATAATGTAAGGATTTGGGGAAATATTCCAGGCATAAATATAATGGAAAATGCTGAAAATGTAAAAAGTCAACAGGTTTGACTACTTTAAAAAAATTAAACTTTTCTGTTTCGAAAAGAAATATAAATAAAACTTAAAAGCAAACCTGGTAAAATAAGTCTTTTTTTCCAAAATGTGGCAGATAATATGTTGATATACTCTGTGTATAAGGGGCTCAGACAGTTGGATAAAATCCCATGTAGTTGATTTCTGTCATTTAGGTGCCCACATTCAACACCCTTCCCTTTGGAGGAAATTCCCTGGTGGACAGCCTGCCATCCTTGTTCGCTGGCCTATGGCCATAGGCCATGTGACCTAAACACAGCCAATCATTCATATGCACCCATCTGAGCCTTTGCCTCCTTGGGGGTGAGACAGAGAGATAATAAAATCCATTAAAAATTATTCACAGCTGCTGTGGTAGAATTCAGAGGCCAGAGGAGTCATTGTCGAGCCATCATGGGGCCAGTGGTCATGTGCCAACCACTGACCAGCAGTTATGGTGGTAGATGTGGTGGTGTTTTTTTGTGGGGTTTTTTTTGGATACAGAAAATATATTTAATAAAATTCAGCACCCATTTTGGGTTTAAGTTTTCATTTAAATTCCAGATAGTTAACACACAGTGTAACATAAGTTTCAGGTGTCTAGTATAGTGATTTAACACTTCCATACGACATAACAAGTGCCTTCCTTAATCCCCACCACCTGTTCAACCCATCCCCCTGCCCATCTCCCCTCTGGTAACCAGTTTGTTCTCTATAGTTAAGCGTCTGTTTCTTGGTTTGCCTCTGTCTCTTTTTTTCCCTTTGCTTATTTGTTTTGTTTCTTAAATTCCACATATGAGCGAAATCGTGTGGTATTTGTCTTTCTCTGACTGACTTACTTCACTTAGCACAATACTCTCTAGCTCCATTCACATCGTTGTAAAAGGCAAGATTTCATTCTTTTTGACAGCTGAGTAATATTCCATTGTGTATTTATACCACATCTTCTGTGTGCATTCATCAGTTGATGGACACTTGGGCTGTTTCCAAAATTTGGCTATTGTAGATAATACTGTTATAAACATCAGGGGGCACATACCCCTTGGTATTTCTGCATTCTTCTGGTGAATACCTAGTAATGCAATTGCTGGATCATAGGGTAGTTCTACTTTTTCACTTTTTTCCATACTGTTTTTCACAGTGGCTGCACCAGTTTGCATTCCCCCCAACAGTGCAAGGGGGTTCCTTCTTCTCCACATCCTCATTAATACCTGTTATTTCTCGTGTTGTTGGTATTAGCCATTCTGACAGGTGTGGGGTGATATCTCACTGTAGTTTTGATTTGCATTTCCTGGATGATCAGTGATGTTGAGCATTCTTTTCATCTGTCTGTTGGCCATCTATACGTCTTCTTTGGAAAAATGTCTAGTCATGTCTTCTGCCCATTTTTTACTTGGATCATTTGGTTTTTGGGTGTTGACTTTTTTAAGTTCTTTATATCTTTTGGATACTAGCCCCTTTATCAGATAAGTCATCTGCAAGTATCTTGTCCCATTCCATAGGTTGCCTTTTAGTTTTGTTGACTGTGTTGTGGTATCTTAACTGTTCCTATGGCAGGATGTCAGCTGTGCCTTGTCTCTCTTGGCTCCTCTCCAAGTCTGGTTCTCAGCCTTCCCTTCAATTCTGTGAGATACTCAATACCTACTTAAGTTAACTAATGCCAGTTCCTGTCATTTGCAAGCAAGAATCCTGACCAGTACACCTCTCTAGATAAATGGTCAAAGGACATAGAATGGAAATTCACAAAAATATATATATAAATTGTTACTAAGTATTTTTAAAGTGTCTAATCTCACTATGTCAGATAAATTATTCCTAGAAAACCAAAGCAAGAATTTGGGTATAAAATTAGCATGTTTCTTTATTAACAGTAATATTTTGAATTACTAAAGATGCGGAGCCCAAATTTGTACAATCTTTTTAGAAAATAATTTGAGTATATACACCAAAACCTTTAATATGCCCTCAACTTTTTGACATAGTAATTCTTATTCTAGGAATTTATCCTAATAATCATTTATGCAAAGATTTATGTATAAGGACATTCATTTTAGCTTTGTTTTTTGAAGTTAAAAAGTATACGCAAAAATGTGTTCAGCAATACAAAAATGGCTATGTACAGAAGATTCCTTCTTAATGCATTTCCACTAAACCAATGCCTGATTAGTCAGTGGTATTTATTCCCTCTGGAAACACACCAAACATTCCTCATTCAGACACACATGTACTTTTTCCCCCCAATTAGGTGGGCACTTACCAAGAGTGGGATATGTTTGTGCCTAGGCCTATTTATGAACTCAGTAACCTACTATCGTCATTATGAACGCTAAAAGAAAGACGGTAGTTGTTTCTACGAAAATTAAGTTGAATGTTTTGCAAAATTTAGCTAAAAGCAAGTTGCTGAAAAGGAAAGAAAAGAAAAGACAGGAAGGGAGGAAGGAGGTTGGGGGAAGGAAGGAAAACAAAGAATATACTGTTACTAGGCAACAGTACGCATTGGGGAAAATCAATCAAGTCTAGCACAGGGATGCTCAAGATTTTTGGTCCCTTCTTAAAAATGATTAAGTGGGAAATATGTGGGAAATACCTGTTTATGTGGGAAATATCTACTGACATTTACCATATTAGAAATTAAAACTAAGAGATTTATAAACTATTAACTTTGAATTCATTTTTAAAAATAATAAACCCATTATGTGTTAACATAAATAATTTTTATGACAAGTAAATATATTTTCCAGAATGAAAAAAATTAGAGTGGTGACACTGACATTGTTGTAACTCTGTAATGCTTAGATTAATGGAAGGCAGCTGAGTTCTCACATTGCTTCTGTGTTCAATGTACTGCAGTATCACAAGTCATGTAGCCCCTGGAAAGCCCTACTGTATAATACTCATGAGCAGATGATAGTGGGAGAGGCAATAATATCTTAATATTATTATGAATATAATTTTGACTTTGCAGACATCCTCCTGAGGCTTGGAAATCTCTAGAAGCCCGTAGACCACACATTGAGAATTGTGGGCTTAACAGGGGTCTGTGCTCAGACCTCTTGTAATTGTCTCTAAGTTGGTGATCTACTTCAAAACAAAACAAACAGAAAACTGTAGAAATTGGGGAGAGGGGGTGGGGGGATGGGTTAGCCTGGTGATGGGTATTAGGGAGGGCACGTTCTGCGTGGAGCACTGGGCGTTATGCACAAACAATGAATCATGGAACAGTACATCAAAAACTAATGATGTAATGTATGGTGATTAACATAACAATAAAAAATTTAAAGAAAACTGTAGAAATTAGAAGTGTGTTATTGATCTTGTTTATGTGATAAATATAGCACAGATCCCCCATTATAATTAAAGACCCTGGCCTACATTTTTTAAATGATGAGTAAATGCATAGATGTATGGTTTAAGTATTTTTTTAAATGTTTAAAAATAATTCCACATCATTTATTTTACTATTCCCCACTAGTTATTTCACTTGGGGCTGCAATTACTTACGTGCTCATTATTTCACGTAGGAGTCTAAAGCTTCACGGTTCCAGGGTTGGTTAATTCGGTGGCTAGGAAACATCAAGGCTCTGGGTTGGCATATCTGAGATAGTCTTGGCTTTCCCCCATGCTCCAAAGATGGCAGCCACAGCTCCAGTAACCACCAGCAGGAAGGGAGGGCTGGGGTTGGAGAAGGAGGGCAAGGGGTGTTTCATCTCATGCATCTCTCTCCTTAGCAGGAGGGAACTCTTTTCCAAAAGCCCTTATCAGGCTTCCCTTTATGTCTCATTGGCAGGACTAGGTCACATGCTAACCCCCAAACTCTTCGTTGAAAGAATGGGATCATCATGACTGGCTCAGAACAACCATAGGTATCTCAGTGTTGGTGTCTCAGCATCTCAATTCCATCCTCCCAGGCTGAAAAAATCGATTTCACACACCTGAACAAAATCAGGGTCATTTTAGCTAAGACCAGGAGGGGAAATGCTGTGCTGTCGGTGATGACAGTGCCTCACCTGCTTTAAACCAAATTTTCCAATTAACCAGCCAACTACTGGGCTGAGCCCACAACGCTAAGAGGGTACATCCATATCCAGGTATTTAAATCATTTTTAAAAGTAGAATATAATATTGTATTTATAGTGTAGAACCAATTTATATATACATATGTACGCATACATGTATATGTACACATACATGTATATGTACATATACATATATACACTTTTTTAAAAACTGGAAGGGAAAATACAAAAATATAACTGTTTTCTTTAGGTTTATGAGTTGGTTTTAATTTGCTCCCTTATAACTTTTTCTGTTTTCTGATTTCTCCAATGACACATCACTGTAATAAGCTGGGGGAAAAGCATTATTCTTAAATGGTTTTGTGAAATAAAAGAACATATCCATGTCTTTCATTTGTATAGCAGTTTTACCACAATTATTGCATTTTCTTCATCTGTAAAATCAAAATAAGAATAATATTTCATAAGGAAAATGAATGAATACGTGTAAAATACCAGCAATGGTACCTGGTAGATAATGAGAGCTCATTAAATGCATGCCATTCTTGCTATGCCGCATTTGCTCTGTGGCGTAAGTAGGACAGGAAGAATTATCAGGCAGCTGAGGCTAAGGGAAGTGCAGTGACTTGCCCAGGATCACACCACTTGCCAAGATCAGTGTTCCTTCCAAGTACACCATCACTATTCACCATCCATGGCACAGAGGATAGAGAAGAAAATTCTATTCCTAACATCTAAAAATGTTTGATATGATAGGATTCTTTTAAAAAACATTATACTAGAGGGGCGCCTGGGTGGCTCAGCAGTTAAGTGTCTGCCTTCAGCTCAGGTCATGATCCCAGGGTCCTCCTCCGCGGGAAGCCTGCTTCTCCCTCTCCCACTCCCGCTGCTTGTGTTCCTGCTCTCGCTGTCTCTCTCTGGCAAATAAATAAATAAAATCTTAAAAAAAAAAAACAAAAAAAACCCCATTATACTAGATTTCTTTGTTGTTGAGATATAATTCACATATCATAAACTTCACCCTCCGAAAGTGGTGAATTTAGGAATTTTTAGTATATTCACAGATTGTTCAACCATCACCCTATCTAATTCCAGGACATTTGCATATCGCCCCCCAAAAAACAATACCCATTAGCAATTGTTCCCCATTCCCTTCTCCCCCAGGTCCCTAGGAATCACTAATATCCTTTGTGTTTCTGTAGATTTGACTATTCTGAGCATTTCCTGTAAATAGAACCATACAGTATGTGGCCTTTTGTATCTCGCTTCTTTCACTTTGCATAATGTGTTCAAGGTTCATTCATGTATCAATAGTTTATTCCTTTTCGTGGCTGAATAATATTCCATTCTGTGGACATATCACATTTTGTTTATCCATTCATAAGTTTTATACTAGATTTCTGGACATGGTAATTTGACAGTTTAACCAACTAAAACAACTAGTAAATGAATCAGCAAAATTCAGTAAACCAAAAAAAAAAAAAAACTGACTGAATAAATGATCAGTAAGCAAAAAACAAATCACTAAAATTCAGTTCAGTTAGTCTATCCATGACTGTTTGACTTTTTATTTGCATCCCTGCTTGGAAAATCCTAATTCCTTGCTTTCCTTAAATAATCAAATATCATCAGACAGACCCCTTTAAAAAACAGAAATATATTTTTTCACCTTTCCTTGGAATCAGTACTTGTTTTTCTTTTTATTTACTAGAAACCAAAAATATCCCAGTTCTTTCCAGAACCCTTTGTCCTTCAAGTCATCTGCAAGTCTTTTAGTCTCGATTCCCTCCACTATAAACTACAAAACACAAGCATCTCTGATACCTAGCTAAGGGTGCCAGTGGAAAACCTCGTTTTCTCTTCCCTGGGGCTCTGGGACCTATACCTGTTTTCTCCACAGACAGATATTTAAATAGATGACCTCTGTGATCCTAATACAGCTCCCAGGGGTCTATGATTCTAGTCTTTGGTTTGTGTGCATAGCCATTGCCAGCACACCGCCCCACCCCACTCTACCCCAACCTGCTACCACCCTGATTCCGCTCAAGTCAGGGAATCTAGAGGAGACTAAACTTCGTGTGGCTCTGGTGGCAGGAAGAACTAGAATAAGGGGACAGTGGCATCATATTACAACCACCCCCAAGGTTTATATAGCACTTGACAGTTTACAAAGCCATTCTTGATGCAATTTCTCATACAATTTCCCATGACAACTCCTTGAGTAGTTAGGCATCTTATCAAGGCAGAAACTGAGATTTGGGAACTGGTTCAAGTTCACGTGGTCAAGGATGGGCCCCGAGGCTCCTGTCTCCCAGTCTGCGTTCATCACATTGTGTCATTGAGCCATGCCACTGCCAAGGGCACTGGGACAGTGAAAAATGAAGAGCTGAGGGCAAGCAGTAATGACTGGTGGGAGCTTATGGTGGTCACAAGGGTGACTATTCACGGGCATGCCTGTGCCGAATGGGAATAAAGGAAAGGCTGACAACAGGAGTAAAGGGACAGTCAGAGAAACAACTGAGAAGTTAGCCAAATGCACTCAAGGCCAGTACCCCTGTGCTACCTGAAGAACACCCAGCACTACAAGCTCCTCACTTATTGAAAGCTTCTGAGAAAGAAATGTTTGCAAACTGCCTGTGGAGTGTCACTTAAATCAGGCACTACCTGTCCAGCCCCAGACCTTCCCACTGAAACGTTGCTCCATGACATGATGGTCTCAGAGACTCTGAGCGTCTATGAGGGGATCTTAAGGACCTGTGGGCAGCGAAGGCACAGCGTCACAAGTAAGCCATACGTAGAATAAGCAAACTGCCTTGCTCAGCATTTCAACCCATTTCAACACTCATCAACAACCGAAATTTTCACCAGACCCCAACACCTACATTTTGCCTCCATGTCTACTTATAGCATTCTTTCTATAGCATTCTTATAGCATGGCCAGATACATGCCCAGTGCTCTGCATATACCATTCAGTTGCCTCACACCTGTGAGACACGCCTTATCACCCCATTTGACAGATGGGGAAACCGAGTTCAGAAACATGGATAACTTGCCCAAGCTACTTAGGGATAGAGCTGTCATTTTTTACAAATTATGAGGAAAACGTCACTTAAAGCCAACTATTTACTACACATTTGACAGTACCAAGTCAGATCTCTGTTGTTCCAAATCGATTTTTCTTTCTACTAAAATGCAGTATGTCTATTCAAACTCTGTATTAGATTTTCCATTGAAATCTTGCCTGCAGTTGAGATACATAAAATATTTTGAAGAAGCTTTTATTAGTATAAATTTGTGATATTTAAATTTCTAAGTATGTTTATTACACAGTCAATTAATGAAATAATGAAGCTGCCTTGATAGACACAGTTGCAACAGGCATTTTAGCTCTTTATTTAGATTGCATAGAATTGAGAAAATCATGATTTAGTAGGTGAAAATGTCTTTTAATAATGGCTTTAATACTCTTTTAATAATGACCTCAAGTCACACTGCCATTAAACAGATGCAACAGAAAAAAACTTTATTCTGCTTTCAAAAGAACTTGTTAGCCTGGTAGCACAATTTGACATGTTAATTTTCTCCAGTGTGTTAAAAATTGTTACATATCACATTTTAGTGTGCCTGATGTGTCTATCACAATTTTATTAATAGTTTAAGGTGTATTTAATATTTTGGAATGAATTTTCCCCCAAATTAATCTAGAAATTCAATGCAATCCTAATTGAAATCCCAGCAGTCTTCTTTGAAGAAATTAAAAAGCAGACGCTAAAATCTGTAGGAAATGCAAAGGACCTAGACTTGCCAAAACAATTCAGAAAAGAAGAATAAAGCTGGAGGATTTACCTGATTCTAAGATTTACAAGAAAGCTACCATATTCAAGACAGTGTGGTATGGGGTAAGGATAGACTCATAGATTAGTGGAACAGAAGAGAGTCCAGAAATAGAACCAAACTTTTATGGTCAATTGATTTTTAACAAAGATGCCAACATAATTAAATGGGAAAATCATCAAAATGATGCTGAAACAACTGGATATCCACAAGGGAAAAAAATTTAACCTCTACCCTTCCCTTACAACACACACAAAAATTAACTCAGAATAGATCAGAGATTTAAAAATAAGAACAAACACTACTTAATTTCTAGAAAAATGTATACGAGAAAATGTGACATCCAGTTAGGAAAAGCACAAAAGCACAAATCATAAAAGGAAATATTTATGAAACTGACTTTCAAAATGAAAAGCTTTTGCTCTTAAAAAAGTTAAAAAGACAAAAAGGCATCATTTCACAATATGTGTAAGTCAAGTCATCACGCTGTACACCTGAAACTTATACAATGCCGTATGTCAATTATACCTCAACAAAACTGGAGAAAAGATTGTGACAATATATATGCAAAACACATATCTGACGGAAGGCTTATATCCAGAATTTGTAAAGAACTCTCATGACTCAATAAGAAGGAAACAACCCAATAAAAAAGGGGGAAAGATGTGAACACTACAAACGAATGTACACAAATGCCAGTAAGCACATGAAAAGATGCTCAACATTACAAATTATGAGGAAAATGTCACTTCAAGCCAACTATTTACTACACATTTGACAGCACCAAGTGTTGGTGAGGAGGTGGGGCAACCAAAACTCTCATACGTTGCCTGTGTGAAAGTATAAAATGCTATAATTTCTTTTTTTTTAAGCTTTTATTCTTTTTAAAGATTTTTATTATTTTTTTGACAGACAGCGGGAGAGGGAGGGAGAGAAAGCACAAGCAGGGGGAGTGGCAGGCAGAGGGAGAGGGAGAAGCTGACTCCCCACTGAGCAGGGAGCCCGATGCGGGGCTCAATCCCAGGGCCCCAAGATCATGACTTGAGTGGAAGGCAGACACCTAACCAACTGAGCCACCCAGGCGCCCCAGTGGTATAGTTTCATATAAGATTAAACACATACATGTCATATGATCCAGTAAGCTCACTCCTAGATACTTACCCAAAGGAAACAAAAACATTTGTCCACACAAAACCTTTTTTACATGAAGGTTTATTGCAGCATTATTCACAATACTCAAAATTGGAAAAAACCCAAGTGTTAGTGAATGGATAAACAAACAGTGGTGTATCCACACTATGGGATACTACTCAGCACTAAAAGAAACAAGTATTAATACAAGTCAACAATGGAAATGAATTACAAAAACATCCTAAGTGAAAAAAAGTTAAACACAAAGAACTACATACTATGATTCCATTTATATGAAATTCTAAAAAAAGGCAAAACTATAGTGACAGTAAATCAGCAATTGCCTTCCGGCCAGGAGTTGGGAGAGTGGAGTAACTACAAGGAGGCAGAAGGGAACTTTCTGGGGTAACAGAAATGTTCCATCTTGATTATGAAAATGGTTATACAACTGCATACAATTACCAACATTTATTAAACCATACACTTGGAATTTTATCTTATATAAAGTATACCTCAATAAAACTGAGGTGAAATGAATTTGTTTAAATTACGAGGGTTTCACAATCTTTTAAAAAGAAAAAAAATTGTACTAGTGTAAGAACAGAAGTGTGTTCCCTTCTACATAATAATACCAAGAAACACACACAGAAGTTAAACAAAATATATAAAAGACTGACTTCTTAATGCTACCTATCTGCTTTAAATTTTTGTCCCTCTAATCTCCATCTCAAGAATAATGAGAAATAAAACAACTATACCTGAAATACTGTTGGCTGACTTTAATATACATTAAACTAATATTAAATAGGTTCCTAGAGAAAAATCTTTGTTACAGGAGATTCTTTCATTGGACTACAGCTACTTGAGGCATTTAAAGACGAGTGAGAAACAGATTGTTTTGGTTTGTTGGTTTTGGGGATTTGGGGTTTGGGTATTTTTTCTTTTTGGCCGTGCTTAGCTGTTTCATCATGCTTTCCTATCGCCACAAAGGATATTTATGACTCATCAGTCAACACCCAGTGTCAGATAATTAGCCATTAACATACTTCACCTGCACTGGGATGAAAATGATATCACAACTTGCAAGAGATCCCCTTGAAGATGAAACCAAAAGAAATTGTGGCCACATGTTATTCCAAACCTGTATTCACTACCCCTCCTGACTGCCTGTCATCCAAGAGAGGCCAAACAGATGTGTAAAAATAGCTGTTTAACAGGGGGGAAAATCCTGTAAAATTGTTTATGGCAGGACAGTGGGTTCTTATAGGCAAAGTAAATTACAAATAGATTTCTCAATTACTTTTTAAAGCCTGGTATTTGATTCTTATATAACAGTCAAAAATCAATTTTGCATGGAATTTATGTGAATGTCTCATTATTAATAAAACAGCGGTTGGCGGCTGTTACTTCCTGCCCACAAAAGCAGCACGCAGTGGGGAAGCACTCACGTGCCAAGCTGTGCAATCCTTTCTCTTTTCATACTCTGCTTCAGATCATAAAAAGAAAGAGAAGAAATGAATTCAAGCAAATTTTAGGCATAGGCTTCTGGCAGCACCTACTTCAAGGGGGCCTGAAGGGGTGGCCTGAGAGTGCTCAGTGGCGGGCGTCAGAGCAGTCCTGACCGCCCCCCCCCACTCCCTGCTCATATTGTACCCTGAAGGTCCCTTTTTTTAAAAAAAATAAAATCTAACCAAGCAAATAACTCCAGTTGTTGAAAAGGACATTGAATTTCATCTCTCGCTCTACCCCTGGCATATGTCATCTCAGTCTTAGAGTTCACTGCTGACCACATGAACTTATTTAGAAGGACTGGTCAGTGATGTTTTTCACATCACTTAATGATAATTATTAATTTCTGAAAGAAAAGGACTGGTTCCTGACTCAAACATTCCAAGTACCTAACAAATATATTTATCTCCAATTCACAAATAGGAAAATTGAATTCCATTAATGTCCACAGACCATATATTCTGCTCCCTATTTCGTACTTGACTCCCCAAACCATGAAGACCCCCTTCCCAAATGAAAAGTGTAGTGTAATGAGAAAACCTAGCTTCTCTGGGTAGCCTTTCCTAACCAACTGGGTGACTTTTAGTAAGTTATATCATTGCTGTAGGCCTTGTCTCTTCAACAGGAAAATAAGAGAGTTTTCAAAAATGATGTGAGGTTTCTTTCAGATGCTAAACAACTCCAAGACTCAGGGCAATGAGAAAGAAGTCATCGCATTACACGTGAAAAACAAAAAGAAAGTTGCATGTTTGGCCACCAACATGGGGAAATGATCCTCTTCAGAAGTTAAAATACAGTTAAATCATGGCTACCTGCTATTTCTTCTATGGGGTCACACTTCAAAGATACCAACAGGGGAAAGGTAGAGCTCTCCCTGCCTCTGAGTGCTTGCAGCATGTTTCCACATACTGACTTCTCCTTTATTTGGACCTCTGCTCAGTGCACAATCACACCTGGCAACTGTGGGAAAGCAGCACTTGCCCCCTACACTTCCGTGTCAACAGCTAATCAGCAGTAGTCACACAATCATTAAACCAATCCAGACTGCTGTGCTGGTATCCAGTTCAGAAATTCTACTCAGCCATCAGAAAGGATGAATACCCAACATTTGCATCAACATGAATGGAACTGGAAGCTGAGTGAAATAAGTCAAGCAGAGAAAGTCAATTATCATATGGTTTCACTTATTTGTGGAACGTAAGGAATAGCAATGGAGGACATTAGGAGAAGGAAGGGAAAAATGAAAGGGGGGAAATCGGAGGGGGAGACGAACCATGAGAGACTATGGACTCTGGGAAACAAACTGAGGGTTCTAGAGGGGAGGGGGGTGGGGGGATGGGTTAGCCTGGTGATGGGTATTAAGGAGGGAATGTACGGCATGGAGTACTGGGTGTTATATGCGAACAATGAATCATGGAACACTACATCAAAAACTAATGATCTACTGTATGGGTGACCAACATAACATAACAAAAAAAAAAGAAATTCTACTTGAAATAGAGGCGTGCATGAGATGACCTCTTGAAGATACAGAAGGTCAGAAATTTGCTTAAGAATAAAAGTCCAGGGCACCTGGAGAGCTCAGTCGGTTAAGTGTCCACCTTCAATTCAGGTCATGATCCCAGGGTTCCAGGATAGAGCCCCCACATTGGGCTCCCTGCTCAGCGGGGAGTCTGCTTCTCCCTCTGCCTCTGCTCATTCTCTCTAGCTCTTGCTCTCGCTCTCTCTCAAATAAATAAAATCTTAAAAAAAAAAAAGAAAAGAATAAAAGTCCAAGGTACATAAGATCTTATTATCCCCAGGTCTGTCTTTAAGTACTGGACTTGATATATCATTAAGAAACAAAGTGGCTGCCCCGCCCCCTCCTCCGAGGTCCGGGAGCGGAAGGCTGGGGAGTGCGCCTAGAGAATGACTGTCGCTTGGCTGGACAGCCTGCTGAAAGGTTGAATTGCCTCCATCTTCAGACCACACAGGGGAGATTGTCCCTGCAGCTAAAATACTGATCACAGTCATCTTCTGCCCTGACCTGATTAAGTCCTTTATCCACCCAGACTGCTGCCCTGGGAGGTATCCAGATACAGAAGGAGCCCATCTGCACTGGTACCACGGTCTTACTATTCTAGTGGAAGTTCAGGTTTTGTGCAGGCACTGGTGTGTTCTGAAATGCTCTTACTCTCAGGGGGAGAAGCAAGATGGCAGCGGAGTAGGAGACCTAAATTTTGTCTGGTCCCAGGAATTCAGCTACATAGGTATCAGACCATTCTGAACACCTATGAACTCAACAGGAGATCAAAGAAAAGATTAGCAGCAAATCTGAACAGAAAAGCAACCACTTTCTGGAAGGTAGGACGTTTGGAGAAGTTAATCTGAGGCGATATTCAGGAAGATAGACGGTGGGGGAGGGGGCCTCCATCAGCCGCTACCGGCAAGTGATAGAGCAGCAGAGCACAAAATCGAAACTTCTAGAAGTCTGCTACGCTGAGGGACTGGCTAACCAGGGGATGGAACCCTCGCTGGGACAGTATGGTCTCAGGACCCTCAGGGTCACAGAAAGACAGGGCGTGCCTGAGTGCAGCAGAGCTCCCAGGTATGAGAGCAGGGAAGCCCTCTGCAGACACAGAGCCGAGGAGCGGGCTCTCAGCTCCGGGTGGCTGTAAACCGTTGTCCCCGGCACAGTCAGGCCACTGCTCTTCCAGCAGGGGCCAACAAGTGGCAGATCCGGGGAGACTCCCCTTCCTCCCCCAGGAGGAATCTGCTGGGTTTGGAGACTCCACAAGGGGTCGTGTGCCAGAGATAGAAATGCTCAGTCACAGGCCGGGTGAGCACAGAGTGCGGCCAGAGACTGGGGAGATGGGAGTGACTGACTGCTTTTCTCTGGGGGCTCACTGAGGAGTGGGGCCCCAAGTTCTTGGCTCCTCAGGGTGGAGATTGGGAGGCCACCATTTTCACTCTCCTCCAAAGCTGTACCGAAAGCTTGCAGGGAACAAAAGATGCCAAGAGCAAACCCGAGCAGATTACTTAGCCCAACCCGGCAAGGGCAGGGGCAATTCCGCCTCCAGCAAAGACATTTAGGAACTATGGCAACAGGCCCCACCCCAGAAGATGAGCAAGAACAGCCAGCCAAGACCAAGTTTACCAATCAATGAGAATGGCAGAACTCCAGCGCTAGGGGAATACTGCACATAGAATTCATGGCTTTTTTCTCATGATTCTTTAGTCTTTCAAAGTTAATTTTTTTAATTTTCTTTTTTTTCTTTTTCTATCTTTTTTTGAATTTTTCTTTTTCCCATTTTCAACCAACATTTTATCAATCCCTTTTTTAAAAATCTTTTATTTTTCATTTTTAGAGTCATATTCTATTCCTTCATTCTTAGTTTTCATATGTATATAAAATATATATATATGGTCTCTCTTTAAAATTTTCAGATACAGTTTCTTCTAACAGACCAAAATATACCCTAAATCTCTAGTGTATGTCTTTGTTCTAGTCTCATGCCTGATCACATTCTCTCCCTTTTTTTTTCTTCTTTCTTTTATCAATCAGCTTCTTATCAATCTCTTTTACAAAATCTTTTATAATTTTCATCTTTACAGTCATATTCCATCCCTTCATCATATTTACCTGTATATTTTGGACATATATAAGTTTTTCTTTCTTTAAAATTTTGGGAGGCAGTTTCTTCTTACAGACCAAAATACACCCAAAATCTAGTGTGTGGCACTGATCTATTCACCAGCCTAATCATATTTGATCATATTCTTTTCTTTTCTTTTTTTCTTTCTTTCCCTTTCTTTTCCCCCCGTTTCAGGTCTCTTCTGATTTGTTTAGTGTATATTTTTCTGGGGCCGCTGTTACCCTGTTAGCATTTTGTTCTCTCATTCATCTCTTCTGCTCTGGACAAAATGACAAGACTGAAAAAAATCACCTCAAAAAAAAGAACAAGAGGCAGTACCAACTTCCAGGGACCTAATCAATACGGATTTTAGTAAGATAACTGGAACTAGAGTTCAGAAAGACAATTATAAAGATACTAGCTGGGCGTGAAAAAAGCATGGAAGAAACTACAGAAACCCTTTCTGAAGAAATGAAAGAACTAAAATCTAACCAGGTCAAAATAAAAAAGGCTATTAATGAGGTGCAATAAAAAATGGAGGCTCTGGGCGCCTGGATGGCTCAGTTGTTAAGCGTCTGCCTTCAGCTCAGGTCACGATCCCAGGATCCTGGGATCGAGTCCCACATCGGGCTCTCTGCTCAGCGGGAAGCCTACTTCTCCCTCTCCCACTCCCTTTGCTTGTGTTCCCTCTCCCACTGTCTCTCTCTCTCTGTCAAATAAATAAATAAAATCTTTTTAAAAAAATGGAGGCTCTAACTGCTAGGATAAATTAGGCAGAAGAGAGAATTAGTGACATAGAAGACTAAATGATGGAGAATAAAGAAGCTGAGAAAAAGAGAGATAAACAACTATTGGATCACAAAGGCAGAATTCAAGAGATAAGTGATAGCATAAGATGAAACAATATTAGAATAATTGGGATCCCAGAAGAAGAAGAAAGAGAGAGGGGGGCAGAAGGTATCTTTGAGCAAATTATAGCAGAGAACTTCCCTAATTTGGGGAAGGAAACAGACATCCAAATCCAGGAGGCACAGAGAACCACCCTCAAAATCAGTAAAAATAGGTCAACACCCCAACATCTAATAGTAAAACTTACAAGTCTCAGAGACAAAGAGAAAATCCTGAAAGCAGCTCGGGACAAGAGGTCTGTAACCTACAATGGTAGAAACATTAGACTGGCAACAGACCTATCCACAGAGACCTGGCAGGCCAGAAAGGACTGGCATGACATATTCAGAGCACTAAATGAGAAAAACATGTAGGCAAGAATACTATATCCAGCTAGGCTGTCATTGAAAATAGAAGGAGACATACAAAGCTTCCAGGACAAACAAAAACTAAAAGAATTTGCAAACACGAAACCAGCCCTCCAAGAAATATTGAAAGGGGTCCTTGAAGCAAAGAGAAAGCCTAAAAGTAACAGAGACCAGAAAGGAATAGAGAAAATATACAGTAACAGTCACCTTACAGGCAATACAATGGCACTAATCCATATCTTTCAATAGTTACCCTGAACGTAAATGGGCTAAATGCCCCAATCAAAAGACAAAGGGTATCAGATTGGATAAAAAAAAAAAAAAAAAACAAGACCCATTGATATGCTGCCTGCAAGAGACTCATTTTAGACCCAAAGACACCTCCAGATTGAAAATGAGGGGGTGGAAAACCATTTACCATGTTAATGGACATCAAAAGAAAGCTGGGGTGGCAATCCTTACATCAGACAAATTAGATTTTAAACCAAAGACTATAATAAGAGATGAGGAAGGACACTATATCATACTTAAAGGGTCTATCCAACAAGAAGATTTAACATTTGTAAATATCTATGCCCCTAACATGGGAGCAGCCAATTATATGAGCCAATTAATAACAAAAGCAAAGAAACACATTGACAACAATACAATAATAGTGGGGGACTTTAACATCCCCCTCACTGAAATGGACAGATCATCTAAGCAAAAGAGCAACAAGGAAATAAAGGCTTTAAATGACACACTGGACCAAATGGACTTCACAGATATATTCAGAACATTCCATCCCAAAGCAACAGAATACACATTCTTCTATTCTCCAGAATAGATCACATCTTAGGTCACAAATCAGGTCTCAACCAGTACCAAAAAATTGAGATCATTCCCTGAATATTTTCGGACCACAATGCTTTGAAACTAGAACTCAACCACAAGAGGAAAGTCGGAAAGAACTCAAATACATGGAGGCTAAAGAGCATCCTACTAAAGAATGAAAGGGTCAACCAGGAAATTAAAGAAGAATTTAAAAAATTCATGGAAACAAATGAAAATGAAAACACCACCGTTCAAAATATTTGGGATGCAGCACAGGCAGTCCTAAGAGGAAAGTATATAGCAATACAAGCCTTCCTCAAGAAACAAGAAAGGTCTCAAATACACAACCTAACCCTACACCTAAAGGAGCTGGAGAAAGAACAGCAAATAAAGCCTAAACCCAGCAGGAGAAGAGAAATAATAAAGATCAGAGCAGAAATCAATGAAATAGAAACACAAAGAACAGTAGAACAGATCAATGAAACTAGGAGCTGGTTCTTTGAAAGGGTGAGATTGATAAACCACTGGCCAGAATTATCAAAAAGAAAAGAGAAACGACCCAAATAAATAAAATCATGAATGAAAGAGGAGAGATCACAACCAACACCAAAGAAATACAAACAATTGTAAGAACATATTATGAGCAACTATATGCCAGCAAATTAGACAATCTGGAAGAAATGGATGCATTACTAGAGAAGTATAAACTACCAAAACTGAACCAAGAAGAAATAAAAAACCTGAACAAACCCATAACGAGTAAGGAAATTGAAGCAGTAATCAAAAATCTCCCAACAAACAAGAGCCCAGGTCCAGATGGTTTCCCAGGGGAATTCTACCAAACATTTAAAGAAGAATTAATACCTACCCTTCTGAAACTGTTCCAAAAAATAGAAATGGAAGGAAAACTTCCAAACTCATTTTATGAGGCCAGCATTACCTTGATCCCAAAACCAAAGACCCTATCAAAAAGGAGAATTACAGACCAATATCCTTGATGAACATGGATGCAAAAATTCTCACCAAAATACTAGCCAATAGGATCCAACAGTACATTAAAAGGATTATTCACCACGACCAAGTGGGATTTATTCCTGGGCTGCAAGGTTGGTTCAACATCCGCAAGTCAATCAATGTGATACAATACATTAATAAAAGAAAGAACAAGAACCATATGATCCTCTCAATAGATGCAGAAAAAGCATTTGACAAAGTACAGCAACCTTTCTTGATTAAACCCCTTCAGAGTTAGGGATAGAGGGCATACACCTCAATATCATAAAAGCCATGTAGGAAAAACCCACAGCAAACATCATTCTCAATGGGGAAAAATTGAGAGCTTTTCCCCTAAGGTAAGGAACACGGCTGGGATGTCCACTATCACCACTACTATTCAACACAGTACTAGAAGTCCTAGCCACAGCAATCAGACAACAAAAAGAAAAAGGCATCTGAATCAGCAAAGAAGAAGTCAAACTCTCCCTCTTTGTGGATGACATGATACTTTATGTGGAAAACCCAAAAAACTCCACCCCAAAACTGCCAGAACTCATACAGGAATTCAGTAAAGTGGCAGGATATAAAATCAATGCACAGAAATCAGTGGCATTTCTATACACCAACAACAAGACAGAAGAAAGAGAAACTAAGGAGTTGATCCCATTTACAACTGCATGCAAAACCATAAGATACCGAGGAATAAATCTAACCAAAGAGACAAAGGATCTATAATCAGAAAACTATACAATTCTTATGAAAGAAATTGAGGAAGACACAAAGAAATGGAAAAACATTCCATGCTCATGGATTGGAAAAACAAATATTGTGAAAATGTCAATGCTACCTAGAGCAATCTATACATTCAATGCAATCCCTAGCAAAATACCATCAACTTTTTTCAAAGAAATGGAACAAATAATCCTAAAATTTGTATGGAAACAGAAAAGATCCCAAATAGCCAGAGGAATGTTGAAAAAGAAAAGCAAAGCTGGTGGCATCACAATTCCGGACTTCAAGCTCTATTACAAAGCTGTAATCATCAAGACAGTATGGCACTGGCACAAAAACAGACACATAGATCAATGGAACAGAATAGAGAGCCCAGAGATGGACCCTCAACGCTATGGTCAACTAATCTTCGACAAAGCAGGAAAGAATGTCCAGTGGAAAAAAGACAGTCTCTTCAACAAAGGGTGTTGGGAAAATTGGACAGCCACATGCCGAAGAATGAAACTGAACCATTTCCTTACACCACACACAAAATAGACTCAAAATGACTGAAAGACCTAAATGTGAGGCAGGAATCCATCAAAATCCTAGAGGAGAACACCGGTAGCAACCTCTTCGACCTCAGCCGCAGCAACTTCTTCCTAGAAACATCGCCAAAGGCAAGGGAAGCAAGGGCAAAAATGAACTACTGGGACTTCATCAACATAAAAAGCTTCTGCACAGCAAGGGAAACTGTCAACAAAACCAAAAGACAACCGACAGAATGGGAGAAGATATTCGCAAATGACATTTCAGATAAAGGGCTAGTATCCAAAATCTATAAAGAACTTAACAAACTCAACACCCAAAGCACAAATAATCCAATCAAGAAATGGGCAGAAGACATGAACAGACATTTTTCCAAAGAAGACATCCAACTGGCCAACAGACACATGAAAAAGTACTCAACATCGCTCCACATCAGGGAAATCCAAATCATAACCTCAATGAGATACCACCTCACACCAGTAGAATGGCTAAAATTAACAATTCAGGAAATGACAGATGTTGGTGAGGATGTGGAGAAAAGGGAACCGTCCTACACTGTTGGTGGGAATGCAAGTCGGTGCAGCCACTCTGGAAAACAGTATGGTGGTTCCTCAAACAGTTGAAAATAGAGCTACCCTATGACCCAGCAATTGCACTACTGGGTATTTACCCCAAAGACACAAACGTAGTGATCCAAAGGGGTATGTGCACCCCGATGTTTATAGCAGCAATGTCCACAATAGCCAAACTTTGGAAAGAGCCAAGATGTCCATCGACAGATGAATGGATAAAGAAGATGTGGTATATATATACAATGAAATATTATGCAGCCATCAGAAAAAAAAAAAAAACACGAAATCTTGCCATTTGCAACGAAGTGGATGGAACTAGAGGATATTATGCTGAGTGAAATAAGTCAATCAGAGAAAGACAAGTATCATATGATCTCACTCATATGAGGAATTCTTAATCTCAGGAAACAAACAGGGTTGCTGGAGTGGTGG